>NC_079193.1:19669247-19969247 GCF_029499605.1 Hyla sarda
CTAAAACTGATCAGTGGGGGTCCCAATAGAGTGGTGGTCTCCACACTGTGGACCTCCAGATGTTGCAAAACAACAACTGATCACTGGAGGGCCCAATAGAGTGGTGGTCTCCATACTGCGGACCTCCTGATGTTGCAAAACTACAACTGATCCCTGGGGTTCCCAAAAGAGTGGTGGTCTCCACACTGTGGACCTCCAGATGTTGCAAAACTACAACTGATCGATGGGGGGCCCAATAGAGTGGTGGTCTCCATACTGGGGACCTCCAGATGTTGCAAAACTACAACTGATCTGTGGGGGTCCCAATAGAGCGGTGGTCTCCACACTGTGGACCTCCAGATGTTGCAAAACTACAACTGATCGGTGGAGGTCCCAATAGAGCGGTGGTCTCCACACTGTGGACCTCCAGATGTATCAAAACTAAAACTGATCAGTGGGGGTCCCATTAGAGTGGTGGTCTCCACACTGTGGACCTCCAGATGTTGCAAAACTACAACTGATCAGTGGGGGTCCCAATAGAGCGGTGGTCTCCACACTGTGGACCTCCAGATGTATCAAAACTACAACTGATCTGTGGGGGTCCCAATAGAGCGGTGGTCTCCACACTGTGGACCTCCAGATGTTGCAAAACTACAACTGATCGGTGGAGGTCCCAATAGAGCGGTGGTCTCCACACTGTGGACCTCCAGATGTATCAAAACTAAAACTGATCAGTGGGGGTCCCATTAGAGTGGTGATCTCCACACTGTGGACCTCCAGATGTTGCAAAACTACAACTGATCAGTGGGGGTCCCAATAGAGCGGTGGTCTCCACACTGTGGACCTCCAGATGTTGCAAAACTACAACTGATCGGTGGGGGTCCCAATAGAGCGGTGGTCTCCACACTGTGGACCTCCAGATGTATCAAAACTACAACTGATCTGTGGGGGTCCCAATAGAGCGGTGGTCTCCACACTGTGGACCTCCAGATGTTGCAAAACTACAACTGATCGGTGGGGGTCCCAATAGAGCGGTGGTCTCCACACTGTGGACCTCCAGATGTTGCAAAACTACAACTGATCGGTGGGGGGTCCCAATAGAGCGGTGGTCTCCACACTGTGGACCTCCAAATGTTGTAAAATTACAACTTCCAGCATGCCCGGACAGCCAACGGCTGTCCGGGCATGCTGAAAGTTGTAATTTTGCAACATCTGGAGGTTGACGGTTTTGAGACCACTGCAATTGAGGAACAACCAGTGATTGGCTCCCATAGGAAACTAGAGAATTATTTTCCATATTTACAAATAAAATAGATAATTTCGCCTTTCTTCAGTAAAAACACAGTAGAAGGAGATGCATCCTAATGAGGAGCACAGTCTACCCTGCCAGCTTTAGGGAGAGCGCTGTGCGTGACAGCCGCCAGACTGATCAGATTCTGCACTAACATGTGCTCTGGGCCGTGTTCCAGGGTTCTGTTGAGTTAAACTTGGCAGCCATTCCTAAGTGTTGGGAATTTTATATTTTATTTACACAAGGCTCCTTTAAATAAAAATAAATAGAATTATCTAATATATACTGAACACTTCCACCTGCCGGGGCACCTGCGCCTACGGAATTACCCATTTCCTGAACAGTGGGTGAAAGATGTCAGATTCTAGAATAAGCTGCCCATACATGGGACGATTTTGTTTTCCTGATCTGACTACAGTTCTGATATTTTTTTCACATATTCTCAAAGCGGTTATCTAGCGTTTTGCACAAAGATAAAGAAAATTGTAATGTAGAAAAAAAAAAATCTATACTTACCTAGATCCGGTCCCCTGCAGGAAGTGCCGGCTCAGCCAATCATTGGCCGAAACGGGTAATGGCTTTGGGCAGTGATTGGCTGGGCCTGCAGGTCCTGCACCTTGTCTTGGAAGCAGGAAGAGGGAAGATCGGGGACCAGATGAAGCTGAACACAGCTTGGGGGAACAAAAGCTAAATAAGTATATATTTTTTCTATTTTTACTTTATTATTATTATTATTGTTATTATTATTTAAACACATACTGCATAACCCCTTTAAGCAGGCCATACACATAAGATTTTAGTTGAATGCTCGTTCAACTAACCGATATATCTCCTAACCCCCGCCCCCCACCCCCACCGTCGATTCCCTACCTGAGCAAGTATCCAGCAGGCTCCAGCGAAGATCCCGGGTCCCCAGGCATCTTCTCCTGCAGGTACGGCCGCCATCTTCTTCCCAGATCCCCTCGACATCCAGGGGCGGGCAGAACGGGGGGTTGCCATGGCAACCCCCTGTCCTGCGCTGCCATTGGTCAGAAGTCCGTTCTGACTAATGGCAGGGGATAGGAGGAGATCGCAGCTCTGCGACCTCACTCCTATCCCTTAGGCTGATCGGGGCTGTTGTTGACAACTCCGATCAGCCCTATTTTCCGGGTGATCGGGTCACCAGAGACCCGATCAGCCCAGAATTGGAGAAAATCGCATGTCTGAATTGACATGCCATTTTGTCCAATCGCCGACATGGGGGGTCTCAGGACCCCCCTGGGCGATGTGCCGGGGTGCCTGCTGAATGATTTCAGCAGGCATCCGGCTACGGTCCCCAACCGGTTAGCGGTGGGGACTGGATTTTCCACGGGCGTATGGATACGCCCTCGGTCCTTAAGGACTCGGAATCCAGGAAATTCTTTTCTTTTTGAATTTCTTTTTTGTATTGTCCACAGTGCTCTCTGCTGACACCTCTGTCCGTGTCAGGAACTGTCCAGAGCAGGAGAGGTTTGCTATGGGATTTTCTCCTGTTCTGGACAGTTCCTGATACGGACAGAGGTGTCAGCAGAGAGCACTGTGGACAAGACAAAAAAATAAATTAAAAAAGAAAATAATTTCCTCTGTAATGTTTTCCATCGGAGTACCCTTTTAACATAGCCTACTCGGTGGTTGGCCTTAGGGTGGGTGGTGTTCTGTGTGGTTTCTTAATTAGTGCCTCACTCCAGATCATAAAGTGTAAGGGCCTTATTACATAGAGTGATTATTGGCCCACTAGACCGATATCACCCTGTATAGTAGGGCCAACCATGCTTGTCCATTGGCTGATCTCTTCGTTTTGATTTGCTAAAGACTGTCGCTCATTGGTTGCACATCTCCAAGTGTATTAGGGGATGTGCAGTCAATAACTGATGGCAGCAAAGGGCCATACGAAGGATCCAGCTATAGTCCTTGCCCCCCCCCCCTCCCCCCCCCCCCCTCATTTAATGCTTGAGTTTTGTGATTGGCACTTTAAAGGATTGGCACTCATTTACAGCATGCATTGTCCTCAGTGGTCCCATGTCCTGCATTGAAAGGGACCAAGTAGTAGAAACCAGCAGGACTTGGGATGCATCAGAATGTAGAAGTAGCGGAGGAGCAGGCGCTCGGTAAGGTCAGTAGGGCTATGTCTTCTTTTTTCCTTTTAAAACACTCTGAAACCCTTTTTAAAGATTTGAGGTGATCACAACCCAAGTGTGCCAATCCATCTGTGGTGCCCACTTGAACAGCTCCTTGTAGAGCATTGCCCTGTATTGAGGAGTCGGGTCCAACACAATACACAAGATATGGGTCCCGTGAGAAGTTGCAATGTGTTTCATTATTGCCCCAAGGGCAAATTACATCTTTTACCTCAGTCCTAAGATTTGAAGCTTTTCTGTTCCCAATTTTAGGAGAAGGGGCAGGTGTTCTGCAATGAGCTAGCACCAAAGCATGGACCCTATTGTTGTTTTTTTCCTTACCAGCAGATGCTTTAAAGGGGTACTCCACTGCCCCAGCATTTGGAACATTTTGTTCCGATGGCTGGGTGCCGGCTGCGAGGTTTGTGACATCATGGCCACGCCCCTCGTGACATCACGCCCCCTCAATGCAAGTCTATGGGAGGGGGTGTGTCGGCTGCCGTGCCCCCTCCCATAGACTTGCAATGAGGGGGCGTGGCCATGACATCACGACCCCCGCAGCCTGCACCCAGCGTTCGGAACAAATGTTCCGATGCTGGGGCAGTGGAGTACCCCTTTAAGGTTGTGTCCTGGCCTAAAGGCCTCCAAACAAATTGTACATGTGTCAGTCGGATATGATGATTTCTTAAGGGTTGGATTGCCCTCTTATGTATATGGGGACCTCCAAACTCTCATCAACTGTGTGAGGACAGAAAGGTCAATAATAATTGTTCCCAATTGTAGGAGAAGTAGTAGGTGTTCTGCAATGACCAAGTACCAAAGCATGGACCCTAATGTTTTTAATTAGCTGCGGGGCTCTCTCTCATCAGCAAATTGGTCAAGGTTGGGTCAAGATTGGGCCTAAGGGCCCCCATACATATTAGACATCTGTGATGTCCCGTACAGTACTTAGGCCCTGTCAGGTTGCGTCTGTCTGAGTCCCTATCCTGCAGCATCTCCCCCATAGTGTTCTATGTACAGTATTATGTATAAAGGACCTTTGAGGACCTTTGAGTTAGTCAAATGATAATGTGGTCACATGTTTGTTACCCAGAGAGCACCAGCTAACCAGGTAACCTGCAGCTTGACCTATGGGCTCCTTGCTATGTCCCCCCTTTATAAGAGGGGGAGGTACTACAATCACTCTCTTTGATCATTCATTGCTCTTAGATCCTGAGGTCAAGTCCAGTGTCCAGCACACCTGGAGGCCTCAAGCCTAACCTAAAGCCACATGTCAGTAAGTCACGTCATCTCTGTCTGTTGTCACTATCTTCAGTCAAGTCAAGTCTATTATGGTCAGCGTGGCTGTGCTAAAGTCTGTCAAAGTCACTGCAAGTCCTAGAAAGCTGCAAGGTCCCCTCCATGTTACTGGCCCCCTCTCTGGGATCCTGGACGAGCTGTAAAGACTGTTACCATCTGTCTACCTCAGTAAAGTTACCTTTAACCCTGACCTGGCCTTAGACTCTTATTTGCCCTGCCAAACTAGGACTAGCGGAACTACCTACGGGTGGTTACATAGGAAAACCATGCCCTGGCGTCATGAACATTTAGGGGTTAATACCATCTGCCCCTGGGCTACAACATCTGCCCCATACACCTCACATCGCACCCCCATGGCACACCAAACATCTTTCAATCGAACCTGCTGATTTTGTCAGGATTGGATGACCATCTAATGTATATAGTGACCTCCCGATTTTCACCAACTATCGGGGGAGAATAAGGTCAAGCATGTTGGTCCTAATTGTAGGGTAAGGGGCAGGTGTTCTACAATAAGCAAGCACCAAAGCATGGACCCTTTTATTTTTTATTAGCGGCGGGTCTCTCCCTCACCAGCCAATGCTCTAAGGTTGAATCCTCACCTAAAGGTCCCCATATACATTAGACATCTTTCAATTGAACATGCCTATTTTGTCAGGACTGAATGACTGTCTAATGCAGTGTTTCCCAATAGCTGGTTGGGAAACACTTATCTGATGCCTATGGGGACATCCCAACTTTCATCAACTATCAAGGGGAGAAAAGGGTCAAGAATGTTGGTCCCGATTGGGGCAGGTGTTCTGCAATGAACATGCATCAAAGCGTGGACCCTATTGTTTTTATCCAAAGTTGAGTCTTGGCCTAAAGGCCAACACATTACACATATGTCAATGGAACCTGCTGATTTCTTCATGATTGGACGACCATATCAAGTACTTATTCAATTGTCCAGGGACAGAACTGTCACAAATGTTGGTTTCAATTGTATGAAAAAGGTCAGGAGTTCTGCAATGCGCTAGGACCAAAGCGTGGACCCCATTGTTTTTAAATTGCTGTGGGGCTCTTTATCACCAGCCAATTCTCCAAGGTTGAGTCCTGGCTTATAGGCCCCCCATGGACATTGAATTTGTTTCAGTAGGATCTGCTGATTTCTTCGGGATTGGATGACCATCTTATGTGTATGGAGACCTTATAACTGTAGGAGAAGAGAATGGTCAAACATGTTGCCTTTCAATCAAGCCATCCTTTTGGGAGATAAGCCACCCAGCTTAGGAGTCTGGCAGCAGCTTAAAGGGGTACTCCACGCCTAGACATCTTATCCCCTATCCAGCGCTAGGACCCATGCGATCTCCGGCTCCATGCCGGATAACTGGCAATGTGGGGCGGAGGCTCGTGATGTCACTGTCACGCCCCACTCGTAACGTCACGGCCACGCCCCCTCAATGCAAGTCTATGGGAGACTAGACTTGCATTGAGTGGGCGTGGCCTCAATGTCACAAGCCGAGCTCGGCCGTGACGCCACGAACCTCTGCACTGCACCCGACGCACTAAACGAATGCAGGGTGCAGCAGGGAGATCGTGGGGGTCCCCAACGGCGGGATAGGGGTATAAGATGTCTAGGGGCGGAGTACCCCTTTAACCTCCCCTGTACTTTCAGAACACATATATACCCAAGCTAAAGGCTCATGTGTTCAAGCGCGACAGCTATCGTATGCACAACCCTGGCCTAGAACCCCTACATACAGGCCACCAGGTGCTATGTATATGCTATACAAGTAACGTGACAATATATATAATAAACCTTGGAATGGAGGAGATCCAAAGCCATAAATCTTAGTAGCCTCTGCACCAACCCCCAGCCCCCCCCCCCCCCCCCCAAATTAAAAAAAGGGTTAACTTTACAGTGGCCTTTAAAAGCAGGTCTCAGGGCTCAATATTACATAGAAAGAAAGAAAAAAAAAAGATATAAAATAAAAAATAAAAAAAATCAATGGCCTGGGTGATTATGAAGACGGGACCCAGGCGAAGCAATTATTGCAATAATGCAGGAGCGGACAAAAAAGAATAAAAAGAGAAAAAAAAAATTCTAAAAGGTGAAAATGAGAGAGAGCGAAAGATTAAAAGTGTCTTCGTGTCCATCTCCTAATGAAAGATGTAATAATTTCTGTCAAAATGACTGGGTTATTACGTTTGCTCTGCTGAATATATTTGGTGTAATTACTCCTTGTTAGAAAATGACCATTCACAAGATGCAGGTGTAGACTGTTGAACGGCGGCCAATGATCCTGCTCCTTTTACCCAATGCACTTTGTTCCATGCTCCACTATGCAATTAATCCCATTATGGAGGCAGCTGCACTCTGTGTTTAAAACCATTTCACCAAGAGATGCACCAGAGCTCATTGTCAAGCACATAATTTGATTTCTTTTTTCTTTTCTTCCACCCCCCATTTATTTATTTATATATTTATATATATTTTTAAAAGATCTGTCATTTTGCTGGGAGATATAACTGCTCTGGTCAGAAAGCACAAAAATTGTAAATATTTTTTTTTATTTTTTTATTTAAAGCAAATAATTTTGTTTCATTTTTTTTTTTCAATTTTTTTTATTATTTTTTTTAATTTTTTTATTTAAAGCAAATAATTTTGTTTCATTTTTTTTTCAATTTTTTTAATTATTTTTATTTATTTATTTATTTATTCATTCATTCATTCATTCATTCATTCATTCATTCATTCATGATCTGCCTTTTCTCTGGAAGATAACTGCCCTGGTACGAAAGCACAAAAAAAAGTTTTTTTGTTTTTTTTTGTAAAAATAAATAAATTAAAAAAGGAATAAAATTGTAAAAAAAAAAACATATGCTTTTATTTTATTTAGTCATTCATTCATTTATGATCTGCCTTTTTTCCCAACTAGTGTGCCTCCAGCTGTTGTAAATCTACAACTCCCAGCATGCCCTAACAGCCGAAGGCTGTAATTTTAGGCATGTGATTTTATTTAATTTATATTTATCTATTTATTTATCTATTTAGTTACCGTATTTTTCGCCCTATAGGACACACCGGCAGATAAGACGCACCCAGATTTAAAGGTGCAAAATCTAGAAAAAAAAGATTCTAAACCCAAAAGTGATCTTTAACCGGCGGACCTCCTGATGTTGCAAAACTACAACTCCCAGCATGCCCGGACAGCCAACGGCTGTCCGGGCATGCTGGGAGTTGTAGTTTTGCAACATCTGGAGGTCCGCAGCTTGAAGACCACGGGTATAGGAGGTAATACTCACGTGTCCCCGCCGCTCCGGACTCGTCACCGCTGCCCTGGATGTCACTCCATCACGTCGCTACGCACGCCGCTCCTATTGGATTTATTTATATATTTTTTAAAAGATCTGTCATTTTGCTAGGAGATATAACTGCTCTGGTCGGAAAGCACAAAAATTGTAAATATTTTTTTTAATTTTTTTATTTAAAGCCTATAATTTTGTTTCATTTTTTTTTCAATTATTTTTTTTATTTTATTTATTTATTCATTCATTCATTCATTCATTCATTCATTCATGATCTGCCTTTTCTCTGGAAGATAACTGCCCTGGTAGGAAAGCACAAAAAAAGTTTTTTTTTTTTTGTAAAAATAAATAAATTAATTAAAAAGAATAAAATTGTAAAAAAAAAAACATATGCTTTCATTTTATTCATTCATTCATTTATGATCTGCCTTTTTTCCCAACTAGTGTGCCTCCAGCTGTTGTAAATCTACAACTCCCAGCATGCCCTAACAACCGAAGGCTGTAATTTTAGGCATGTGATTTAAATTAATTTATATTTATCTATTTATTTATCTATTTATTTACCGTATTTTTCTCCCTATAGGACGCACCGGCACATAAGACGCACCCAGTTTTAAAGGTGCAAAATCTAGAAAAAAAAGATTCTGAACCTAAAAGTGATCTTCAACCTGCGGACCTCCAGATGTTGCAAAACTACAACTCCCAGCATGCCCGGACAGCCGTTGGCTGTCCGGGCATGCTGGGAGTTGTAGTTTTGCAACATCTGGAGGTCCGCAGCTTGAAGATCACGGGTATAGGAGGTAATACTCACGTGTCCCCGCCGCTCCGGACTCGTCACCGCTGCCCTGGATGTCGCTCCATCGCTGTTGCCGCGTCCCACGGGTGTCCCCGACCTGCCGGACGTCTTCTTCCCCGGGATCCACGCTCTCCGTCTCCGTCATCACGTCGCTACGCACGCCGCTCCTATTGGATTTATTTATATATTTTTTAAAAGATCTGTCATTTTGCTAGGAGATATAACTGCTCTGGTCAGAAAGCACAAAAATTGTAAATATTTTGTATTTTTTAATTTAAGCATATAATTTTGTTTCTTTTTTTTTTTTTTTCCAATTTGAAATTTTATTTATTTATTCATTCATTCATTCATGATCTGCCTTTTCTCTGGAAGATAACTGCCCTGGTACGAAAGCACAAAAAAGTGTTTTTTTATTTTTTTTGGGTAAAAATAAATAAATAAATTAAAAAGAATAAAATTGTAAAAAAAAACATATGCTTTTATTTTATTCATTCATTAATTTATGATCTGCCTTTTTTCCCAACTAGTGTGCCTCCAGCTGTTGTAAATCTACAACTCCCAGCATGCCCTAACAGCCAAAGGCTGTAATTTTAGGCATGTGATTTTATAAAATTTATATTTATCTATTTATTTACCGTATAGGACGCACCGGCATATAAGACACACCCAATTTTAAAGGTGCAAAATCTAGAATAAAAATATTCTGAACCCAAAAGTGATCTTCAACCTGCGGACCTCCAGATGTTGCAAAACTACAACTCCCAGCATGCCCAGACAGCCAACGGCTGTCCGGGCATGCCTGGAGTTGTAGTTTTGCAACATCTGGAGGTCCACAGGTTGAAGATCACTGGTGTAGGAGGTAGTACTCACGTGTCCCCGCCGCTCCGGACCCGTCACCACTGCCCTGGATGTCGCTCCATCGCTGTCACCGCGTCCCCGTGGTGTCCCCGACGCTCCGGACGTGTTCTTCCCCGGGATCCTCGCTCTCCGTCGCCGTCATCACATCGCTACGCACACCGCTCCTATTGGATGACGGGACGGCGCGCGCGACGACATGATGATCCAACTTTAACAAAAAGTCGTCAAACACCTGTGGGATGTTAAGGCTCAGCAGATCCCTTGTTATGTTCCTTGAGGGGTGTATTTTCCAAAATAGTATGCCATGTGGGTATTTTTTGCTGTTCTGGCACCACAGAGGCTTCCTAAATGCGAGATGCCCCCAAAAAAACATTTCAGCAAAAGTTGCTTTCAAAAAGCCAAATGTGACTCCTTCTCTTCTGAGCATTGTAGTTCGCCCGCAGAGCATTTTACGTCCTAACATGGGGTATTTGCATACTCAGAAGAGATGGGGTTACAAATTTGGGGGGGCATTTTCTCCCATTACCCTTTGTAAAAATGGTAAATTTGGGGGGAAAACTGCACTTTAGTGTGAAATTTTTTTTTTCCATTTACACATTCGATTTTAACGAAAAGTTGTGAAACACCTGTGGGGTGTTAAGGCTAACTGGACCCCTTGTTACGTGCCTTGAGGGGTGTAGTTTCCAAAATGGTATGCCATGTGGTGTTTTCTGCACCATAGGGGCTTTCTAAATGTGACATGCCTCCCAAAAATCATTTCAGAAAAATTCACTCTCCAAAATCCCATTGTCGCTCCTTCTCTTCTGAGCCCTCTACTGCGCCCGCCAAACACTTGACATACACATATGAGGTATTTCCTTACTCGAGAGAAATTGGGTTACAAATTTTGGGGGCTTTTTCTCCTATTACCACTTGTAAAAATTCAAAAACTGGGTCTACAAGAGCATGCGAGTGTAAAAAATGAAGATTTTGAATTTTCTCCTTCACTTTGCTGCTATTCCTGTGAAACACCTAAAGGGTTAACACTCTTACTGAATGTAATTTTGAATACTTTGAGGGGTGCAGTTTTTTTAATGAGGTAATTTATGGGGTATTTCTCACCAGAAGACCCTTCAAATCCACTTCAAACCTGAACTGGTCCCTGAAAAATTCCGATTTTGAAAATTTTGTGAAAAATTGGAAAATTGCTGCTGAACTTTGAAGCCCTCTGGTGTCTTCCAAAAGTAAAAACTCATCAATTTTATGATGCAAACATAAAGTAGACATATTGTATATGTGAATCAATGTATAATTTATTTTGAATATCCATTTTCCTTATAAGCAGAGAGCTTCAAAGTAAAAAAAATGCTAAATTTTAAATTTTTTCATCAAATTTTTGCATTTTTCACCAAGAAATCATGCAAGTATCGACAAAATTTTACAACTAACATAAAGTAGAATATGTCACGAAAAAACAATCTCGGAATCAGAATGAAAGGTTAAAGCATTCCAGAGTTATTAATGCTTGAAGTGACAGTGGTCAGATGTGCAAAAAATGGCCGGGTCCTTAAGGTATATTTGGGCTGGGTCCTTAAGTGGTTAAATCAACTGGTGCCATAAAGTTAAACAGATTTGTAAATTACTTCTATAAAAATTCTTAATCCTTCCAGTACTTATCAGCTGCTGTATATTACAGAGGAAATGTGGGAATTCTTTTGTCATGACCACAGTGCTCTCTGCTGACATCATGAACACAGTGCTCTCTGCTGACACCTCTGTCCATTTTAGGAACTGTCCAGAGCAGCATATGTTTGCTGTGGGATTTTCTCCTGCTCTGGACAGTTCCTGACATGGGCAGAGGTGTCAGCAGAGAGCACTGTGGTTGTTACAGAAAGGAAATCCAAAAAGAAAATAATTTCCTCTGTAGTATACAGCCGCTAATAAGTACTGGAAGGATTAAGATTTTTTTTAATAGAAGTAATTTACAAATCTGTTAAACTGTCTGGCATCAGTTGATTTAAAAAAAATAAAGTTTTCTACCGGAGTACCCCTTTAAGTGGTCAAAGTTCAGCAGAATTTTGTGTTTTGTGAACACAGAATTCCACCAAAATTCTGCTGCAATTCAGACCGTGTGAACATAACCCAAGGAATCTCGAGCTGGAAAAACTCCAGCCAGAGAGTCCAAGGGCGACCAGCACCATCTGCATCAGTCAGTGCTAGGACCATGCGGACAGTGCTGTTCCCATAGAGGACAATGTATGCTGCGTGGATTCCGCTGAAAGAATGAGCATGATCATTCTTTCAATGGTGGAATTTTAGCAGCTGAAGGTGTACTGTGCAGCCAATTCCATTGACACAGGGCCGGCTCCCCCTATAGGCAAAATAGGCAGCCGCCTAGAGCGCACTCTTGATGGGGGTGCTGCTCTGCCCACAACAATATAGTTAGCCAACATCTGATGCACCTACCCATCCAGCAAAACCCTGTCAAAACCCCTGATTGATTATATGAGGAGGGGGTTTGTTACAGTGTGTCACCCTAGTAGTAAGGGGATTACATGAGGAGGAGGTTTGTTACAGTGTGTCACCCCAGTAGTAAGGAGATTACATGAGGAGGAGGATTGTTACAGTGTGTCATCCCAGTAGTAAGGTGATTACATGAGGAGGGGTTTGTTACAGTGTGTCACCCCAGTAGTAAGGTGATTGCATGAGGAGGAGGTTGTTACAGTGTGTCACCCCAGAAGTAAGGAGATTACATGGCGAGGTTTGTTACAGTGTGTCACCCAAGTAGTAACGGGATTACATGAGGAGGAGGTTGTTACAGTGTGTCACCCCAGTAGTAAGGAGATTACATGAGAAGGAGGTTTGTTACAGTGTGTCACCCCAGTAGTAAGGTGATTACATGAGGAGGAGGTTGTTACAGTGTGTCACCCCAGTAGTAAGAAGATTACATGAGGAGGAGGTTGTTACAGTGTGTCACCCCAGTAGTAAGGAGATTACATGAGGAGAGGGTTTGTTACAGTGTGTCACCCCAGTAGTAAGGAGATTACATGAGGAGGGGGTTTGTTACAGTGTGTCACCCCAGTAGTAAGGAGATTACATGAGGAGGAGGTTTGTTACAGTGTGTCACCCCAGTAGTAAGGTGATAACATGAGGAGGAGGTTTGTTACAGCGGGTCACCCCAGTTGTAAGGAGATTACATGAGAAGGAGGTTTGTTACAGTGTGTCACCCCAGTAGTAAGGTGATTACATGAGGAGGAGGTTGTTACAGTGTGTCACCCCAGTAGTAAGAAGATTACATGAGGAGGAGGTTGTTACAGTGTGTCACCCCAGTAGTAAGGAGATTACATGAGGAGAGGGTTTGTTACAGTGTGTCACCCCAGTAGTAAGGAGATTACATGAGGAGGAGGTTGTTACAGTGTGTCACCCCAGTAGTAAGGAGATTACATGAGGAGAGGGTTTGTTACAGTGTGTCACCATAGTAGTAAGGTGATTGCATGAGGAGGTTTGTTACAGTGTGTCACCCCAGTAGTAAGGTGATTACATGAGGAGGGGGTTTGTCACAGTGTGTCACCCCAGTAGTAAGGAGATTACATGAGGAGAGGGTTTGTTACAGTGTGTCACCCCAGAAGTAAGGAGAATACATGAGGAGGAGGTTGTTACAGTGTGTCACCCCAGTAGTTAGGTGGGGCGTGTCAAATGGCGGAGCCAATGGGCGGCAAAATGAGCTTTGGCCTAGAGTGGCAAAAATCCTTGCACCAGGCCTACATTGACAGCTGCATCAGAAATTATTTCATCAAAATACATCACAAAAACTGTGGTTTTTGGGTGAAAAAACGCCAAACAAAAGTTGTGTCTGTTCCTTGCCTAAGGCTGGTTTTATCCTAATATGGTTACATTTTTGGATCCATATTATAGGTGCATTTCCTTGCTCACCCATGGGTCTAGAGCAGTGTTTCCCAGACAGGATTTCTCCAGCTACTGCACAACTACGACTCCCAGCATGATGGGCATAGTAGTTTTGCAACTGTTGGAGGCACCCTGGTTAGGAAACACTGGTCTGCAGCACAAAACAGCATCATGAATATGTCCATACTATACTCATCTAAAATATGCATAAGGTAAATATTTTATAGTAAAAAAGAGAAAAATTTAAAAACAATTCAGCCATATTAATTGATGTTTTTCTAAGAGACAACTTTGCCAGTTATCACAAAAAGGTTTGAAACATTTAATAGATGAAACATCGAATTAAATAAATAAATATATATGTCACGATTCGGCTGGCTGGAGGTGGATCCTCTGTGCCAGAGAGGGATTGGCGTGGACCGTGTCGGTGGACCGGTTCTAAGTTGCTACTGGTATTCACCAGAGCCCGCCGCAAAGCGGGATGGTCTTGCAGCGGCGGTAGCAACCAGGTCGTATCCACCAGCAACGGCTCAACCTCTCTGACTGCTGAAGATAGGCGCGGTACAAGGGAGTAGACAAGAGCAAGGTCGGACGTAGCAGAAGGTCAGGGCAGGCAGCAAGAGTCGTTGTAAGGGGCAACAGCAGGAGGTCTGGAACACAGGCTAGGAACATACAAGGAAACGCTTTCACTGGCACAATGGCAACAAGATCCGGCGAGGGAGTGCAGGGGAAGTGAGGTATAAGTAGGGAGTGCACAGGTGAGAATACTGATTAGGCCTGCTGCGCCAATCAGTGGCGCAGTGGCCCTTTAAATCGCAGAGACCCGGAGCGCGCGCCCTGGGACAACACAGACGGGGAACGGGTCAGGTACGGGAGCCGGGATGCGCATCGCGAGCGGGCGCGTCCCGCGTCGCGAATCGCATCCCGGCTGGGAGTAATATCGCAGGGCGCCCGGTCAGCAGGTCTGACCGGGGCGCTGCGAATGAGAGGACGCTGCGAGCGCTCCGGGGAGGAGCGGGGACCCGGAGCGCTCGGTGTAACAATATAAATACACAAATAAATAAATATAAACACAAATAAATATATAAATATTGAAATATATAAATAAATACAAATAAATAAATAAATAATAAAATATATAAATAAATATAAACACAAATAAATAATGAAATACATAAATATACAAATAAAAAAAAATATATATATATATAAATACATAAACAACTAAATAAATAAATACATAACTAAAAATTTTATGAAAAAAAAATGTATAAATATATACATAAATATATAAATACATATAGAAATAAATAAATAAAAATAACTAAATATATAAATAAATGTAGATATATATATATATATATATTCTTTTACTTTTTTTTATTTTATTTATATGTACAAATACATAAATTATAATACATAAAGTATATAAATAAACATAAACACAACTAAATAAATAAATGGAAAGAAATAGAGTTGTCCAGAGCAGGATGTCAAGCAATACGATATTTATTCAGCGGTAACTGTGGGTGATGACAAGGTGACGCGTTTCAGCCGCACTCAGCAGCCTTAGTCATGATGACTAAGGCTGCTGAGAGCGGCTGAAACGCGTCACCTTGTCATCACCCACAGTTACCGCTGAATAAATATCGCATTGCTTGACATCCTGCTCTGGACAACTCTATTTCTTTCCACTATTATATGGACTGAGGTCCGGTCCGTGAGCGGGAGGGGCGATCGAGTGAGCTGTGCCGCACCTGTTGCACCTATTAAATAAATAAATATTTAAATAAATAATTAAATACATAAATAAATACAAATACAGAAATAAAAAATATAAATAAATAAAAACAAAAAAAATACAAAAATATATATATATAGATATATAGATATATATATGAATATAAATAAATACATAAATAAATAAATAAATACATTAATATATAAATTAACAAATAAATGTAAAAATACATACATAAATATAGAAATACATATAGAAATAAATAAATACAAATAAATAACTAAATATATAAATAAATGTAGATACATATATAAATATATATATTCATTAAAAAACTATTTTTTTTTTTTTTTTTTTTAATTCATGGTAAATTTCTTCCTCTGAATAGAACTTTACTGCTAAAGGAGCGCTGCTTACAGCAAACAGGTTTTTTCCCCCGAAAATGACATCATGTTACATTGGATTAGCGAAATACATATTGTGGCGGCAGGTAAACTTTTTATTGGTGAATCGTAACAAGGTGTCTCCACTTGTCTGGCAGAGCAGAAATGAAATAATTGGATTTTCTAAATGGGAATTTGTGTACACGCTCAATCCTGATTTAATTGTAAAATTAAATTAAATGCAAGGTCAATTATGTATTAAAGATAATATCGAGGCGCTGGGATGCCGGGTGTTGTGCTGTAGTGGAACTAAAAACAGACACATTTGTTAGAAGAAAATTACTCTGGAAATTATTATTATTATTTTTAATGAAAAATAACTAATTTTGTATTTTGACTGAAAATAAATAGAGTAATCATATAATACGTATTCCTAGGAGGAAACTAGATAAAGTAGATTACAGTAATGACTGGAACTAGTGACAAAGTGCGTGATGTAGAACGTTAATTGGAATAATCCGAAGGGTAATACCATTAGCTTAGAGATCTAAACATTTACCTCAGGTGAAGGGAAACTCTGGATCAGTACAGGATAAGTAATGTAATTTATGTACACAGTGACCTCACCAGCAGAATAGTGAGTACAGCTCTGGAGTATAATACAGGATATAACTCAGGATCAGTACAGGATAAGTAATGTAATGTATGTACACAGTGACCTCACCAGCAGAATAGTGAGTACAGCTCTGGAGTATAATACAGGATATAACTCAGGATCAGTACAGGATAAGTAATGTAATTTATTTACAAATTAACTCAATCTATTATGTAGATCAATAATTTCTATATTTTAATGAAAAAATGTAGGCCGCCCCAGAATATTTTATGTTGGGATATTTTACATTACCCTACACTTCAGTTAACCCTTGTCTTAGCTTTTATCACATCAGGATATAAATTCTGAAATTCCCTTAAAGTTACAGAGTAGACCGGTTTATCAAGAATCTGAAACCCACCTTGTGATTTGGGGGGATCTGATCCTTTACGGACTGGAGATAAATGTCAGTCCCCAATTAGTTAATGTGGTGATTATTACATAGTCTATTACTGAGACTGAACCCAACGCTACGATTTTATCTATATATAGCTCTGCCATTAGCCGTGGAGGTGGCTGCGCAACCTACTATTGTGTCCACAGGAAATGTACTAATTCTTATCACATGGAAGGAGCAAAGCGAAGCTAAATATAGAGGCCATTGGCAATTAAAGGGCATTAATTGGCATGAGAACCGCACCAGAGGGGTCATTAATATTCCCCACCCCATGTCAACCCCACCGATCACTGGCAGGACAACACAATTTGTCCAATTTTTTTTATTTCTGGATTGTCTATAAATTTTAACTTTATTAAAGGACCGTACACTAACTGAGGCTATTGGAAAGAGATGAGTTTGGTGGAAGGAATATAAAGAAAGTGGATGGAGACAATCAGTAAGATAACATTGAGAAGAACCAAAGAGACGATGGGATGTTTTGGTGAACACCATGGGATTGAATGGCTTGATGGCACATAACAACAATGGCATGGTATTGGTAAGGAGGAACATTGGCACCATGGCATAGAATTGGTATGTAAACCCCTGTTTCTTGCACTGCTTGCATTGTACTAACTAAGCTTCTTGGCATAGTCGTGCACACCCTAATCGCCCCCATCACATTCGGGACATCACTGTATCCCGAAAGATTTTTCAGAACAAAAGGATGTCCCTGTTACCTTTCTGCGGCCCCGCATTAACTTTAAAAACGCAGGGTCTGCCGGGAGGTAGCGCACGCAAGGATGTCACTGACGTCCCGTGCGTCAACCATAGGAACGGTGGAACGGCGCATCGAGGAGAGCGGTGGTTGGAACACTGAAGTGGGGCAGTACACAGACATACAGCCTCCAGCCATACACTGTATATGGCTGAAGGCTGTATGTCTGTGGGGAACTATACTGCACCTAATGTGGGGGACTATACTGCACCTAATGTGGAGAACTATACTGCACCTAATGTGGAGAACTATACTGCACCTAATGTGGGGGAACTGTACTGCACCTAATGTGGAGAACTATACTGCACCTAATGTGGGAGAACTATACTGCACCTAATGTGGAGGACTATACTGCACCTAATGTGGTGGAACTATACTGCACCTAATGTGGAGGAACTGTACTGCACATAATGTGGAGAACTATACTGCACCTAATGTGGGGGGACTATACTGCACCTAATGTGGGGAACTATACTGCACCTAATGTGGGGAACTATACTGCACCTAATGTGGGGGAACTGTACTGCACCTAATGTGGAGGAACTATACTGCACCTAATGTGGAGGAACTATACTGCACCTAATGTGGAGGAATTATACTGCACCTAATGTGGGGGGAACTATACTGCACCTAATGTGGGGAACTATACTGTACCGAATGTGGGGAACTATACCGCACCTAATGTGGGGGGGACTATACTGCACCTAATGTGGGGAACTATACTGCACCTAATGTGGGGGAACTATACTGCACCTAATGTGGGGGAACTGTACTGCACCTAATGTGGAGAAACTATACTGCACCTAATGTAGGGGAACTATACTGCACCTAATGTGGGGGGAACTATACTGTACTGAATGTGGGGAACTATACTGCACCTAATGTGGGGGAACTGTACTGCACCTAATGTGGAGGAACTATACTGCACCTAATGTGGGGAACTGTACTGCACCTAATGTGGGGAACTGTACTGCACCTAATGTGGAGGGACTATACTGCACCTAATGTGGGGGAACTATACGGCACCTAATGTGGGGGAACTATACTGCACCTAATGTGGGGAACTGTACGGCACCTAATGTCGAGGAACTGTACTGCACCTAATATGGGGGAACTATACTGCACCTAATGTGGGGGAACTATACTGCACCTAATGTGGGGAACTATACAGCACCTAATGTGGAGGAACTGTACTGCACCTTATGTGGGGGAACTATACTGCACCTAATGTGGGGGAACTATACGGCACCTAATGTGGGGAACTATATTGCACCTAATGTGGGGGAACTATACTGAACCTAATGTGGGGAACTATACTGCACCTAATGTGGGGGAACTATACTGCACCTAATGTGGGCAAACTGTACTGCCCCTAATGTGGGGGAACTGTACTGCACCTAATGTGGGGGAACTGTACTGCACCTAATGTGGGGGAACTGTACTGCACCTAATGTGGGGGTACTGTACTGCACCTAATGTGGGGGAACTGTACTGCCAACCTAATGTGGGGGAACTGTACTGCCAACCTAATGTGGGGGGAACTGTACTGCCAACCTAATGTGGGGGGAACTGTACTGCCAACCTAATGTGGGGGGAACTGTACTGCCAACCTAATGTGGGGGGAACTGTACTGCCAACCTAATGTGGGGGGAACTGTACTGCCAACCTAATGTGGGGGGAACTGTACTGCCAACCTAATGTGGGGGGAACTGTACTGCCAACCTAATGTGGGGGGAACTGTACTGCCAACCTAATGTGGGGGGAACTGTACTGCCAACCTAATGTGGGGGAACTATACTAACTATGTGTATAAGTGTGTGTGTGTGTGTATGTAGATATATATATATACATATATATCTACGCAAGCGTGTGCTTTAGGGTGCACACCCTTATGCAATAGGCTGCACACGCCTATGTTAGGGCCCTGGAAGGTAATGTAAGGGCCACATGGGATGGGCCATCATCCCCTCCCTAAAGGGTTCAGTTTAAGTGGATGGGAAATAGTTAATATAATGTTTACAGTTTTGAGTCTGCACAGTTACTAACCTTTGTGCCGAGTTTTCTCATAGGGCCAGCATGTTGCTGGGCAGAATGGCTCTGGATCAGGATTGGTGAATCGCTGTAGCGGCGGGAAGACAGAAGTATATTTAAACAACAGCTGGACTGACCCGGTGGTCAGTCTGAAGTAACACCTGTGGAAGATTCAGCGTGTTATTGTTCTGGAATTTCATCAAGAAGTGCATTACTATGTCTCATACAAATGAGCTGTATCTTCGTTTATTAGAGAAAGCCGCGGGCCCGGGCGGCGAAGCCTGGCTCATGAGATGCTTACAGGAATGCCCATCTTCAGTAAATCCAGTAGAGGAGGAGACTCGGACGCCACTGCCTGTTCCGGTTACGTTCCCTTTGCCTTCCGGAAGTTCCGACGCCACCGAGGACGCTATGGAGTCACGGGAGGTGGTTGCGTCTGCGCCTAATGTTCCGGACGTCATCTTCGATGGACCCGCACCGGAAGTCGTCATCGGAGCTAGGCCGGAAGCCAGAGGATCCCCGGAGCAGCTCAGAAGGTCCTTGAGGAGCTCCAGCCGGACGAAAAGGAAGAATTATTCACCGGAAATCGCCGGCAGCAGCCGGGCAGCCAGCAAGAAGACCACCGTCCCACCCTCCCGCCCAGCCGGTTCCGGATCACCGTCGAGGAGAGAAGACGCAGGCCCTTCAGCTGCGGTGAGGGCATCGGGTGGTGAGTATGATGCCGCTCAGTCTTTATTGCATAGAAGTTTAGCTGGGTGTATGGGTTCAACGCCTGGGCATAGCTTCCTTGCTGGCATGGCGGCCTTCTTTAATATGATGGCTGCGGTGCCGGCAGGGGAGCAGTTAACGACCCCCCCTCACTCTAATTCTGCTTCTTTGGGGAATCCCAGCAGTGCCTGGGTTCCTCAACCTAACAGCTCCGGGTCAACCCATTCCTGCCCGGCAACCAGTAATAGCTCAGCTCAGCTTAGTGGTGTTAATACAGTCGATTCTGCTAACACGCCTGGCATGTCAGGCAAACAGCAGGATTCTGAACGGCAACCTCTCCCCTCCTTGTCAGTTCCTGGTGTTTGTATGAAGGAGGCTCTTACTTGTGAGTTGTCTCCGTTAGGTTTTCACTTATCGGTCAGCACCAAGGAAAAGATATGGAGGGGCGAATATATTGAGATATTCTCCTTGTTGCCGTCAGTTAAGGAACAACAGAAAAGTTCTGATGGCAAGAAGGAGGACAAGGAGGATGAGAAAAAGAAAACGCAAGCGGTGAGGTCATTTAATAATTGGGTGCAAGCGTTTTGTATTTTTGCCACAGTCATGGGTGAGAAGAAGCCGAATTTATGTTCGGCTTTATTCCAACACATGGACATTATATTGGAGGCATACAGAAATTTTGGTGGGGTTGCCTGGATAGGTTATGATGAAATGTTTCGTCAGAAATTATCTGTCCATCCTCAAATTAATTGGGGTCAAAAGGATGTGGGTTTGTGGCTGAATTTAATGTTACCACAAAGGTCTCGCAGCTTGCCTCCCGCAAGTCATGGCTCCTTTCGCAAAGGGGTATGTTTTGCCTTTAACGAGAGCCATTGCAGGTGGCAGGCCAGCTGCAAATATAGACACGAATGCTCCCATTGCGGGGCAAATCACCCAGTCTCCAAATGCTTTAAAAGAATCAATTTGTCTACCCAGAATGCCCCGTCCAGCAGGGAGGCGCTTTCCCGCAGCATGGACTCCAGTGACGCTCAGAAACATGTTGCCATTTCTAAGCAGGTACCCAGACACGCTGAGAGCTAATATGTTGCTGGAGGGTTTTTCTATTGGTTTTTTTGTCCCTGAATTTTCTGGCACGGGGTGCTCCTGGGTAGACAATTTGAAATCAGTGGCTCGACATGCTGAGGTGGTCAGAAAGAAAATAAAGAAAGAGGTTGAGGAGGGCAGAGTTGAGGGTCCTTTTGATTCCCCCCCGTTTGATAATTTTAGGTTGTCCCCTTTGGGTATTGTCCCCAAAAAAGAACCAGGGGAGTTCAGATTAATTCATCATTTATCTTACCCTTTAAATTCATCTCTGAATGATGCGGTTAACAATGAGAAATTTCAGGTTGAGTATGCGTCTTTTGACTCCGCCTTGGACAAGTTGCGTAAGTTCGGTCAAGGTGCGTTATTGGCCAAGGCGGACATCAAATCGGCGTTTAGATTGTTACCGGTTAGGGAGACGGGTTATAATTCATTGGGTTTCCAATTTGACAACAAGTTTTACTTTGATAAGGCTCTCCCAATGGGCTTTACACTTTCTTGTTATTATTTTGAGGCATTTGCATCATTTTTAGAGTGGTCTGTCAAGCAGGTTTGCCCGGTAGGTGATATGTTGCACTACTTAGATGATTTTTTGTTTTTGGGTCAGGGTGGTAAGGAGGATATCCACAGACTGTTTAAGGCTTTTAAAGATATCTGCGGTTTGTTTGGTGTACCTTTAGCTAATGAGAAAACAGTTCATCCATGTCAAAGGTTGATCTTCTTAGGTGTTGTTATTGATTCTGGTTTTATGTTATTTTCATTACCTCGGGAGAAAATTATGTCTATGCTGGATAGCATACATATTTTAATGGTTAAAAAGAAAGTTACCCTTAAGGAATTACAAAGGTTGTTGGGTCTGCTAGTCTTTGCAGCCAGGGTGATTCCCATGGGCAGGGTGTTCTCAAAGAGATTATATATGGCTACAAGGGGCCTTAAGTCACCAAGGAGTCATGTTAGATTGGATAGAATGATGAAAGATGATCTATCTTTGTGGGCTGAGTTTTTAACTAACTTTAATGGTGCATCTATCTGGCAGGCTGACTTTGTTTCTCTTGAAGAGTTAGGTATTTTCACAGATGCAGCGGGTTCATTTGGCTTTGGTGCATATTTTAACGGTCAATGGTCAGCAGAACCATGGCCGGTGTCTTGGTTTGAGGCGGGTTTTACAGCTAATATTTTGTTGTTAGAATTGTTTCCAGTAGTGGTCGCCATAGTTTTATGGGGTCAGTTGTTCAAGAACAGGAGGATAGTTGTACACACGGATAATAAAGGAGTGGCGTTTGCAATTAACTGTTTGTCTGCTAAATCTGAGCCAGTGGTTAAGTTGCTGCGGCACTTGGTGCTTCTGTGTTTGCAATTAAATGTTTGGCTTAAGGCTACCTATATTAAGGGCAAGGTGAATTGTATAGCTGATTCTTTGTCACGGGGTCAGTTCCACAGGTTTCAGCAATTATGCCCGGAGGCAGCCAAGGAAGGCATACCGTGTCCACCCCATTTATGGGACCTTGTGTGGGACTGATACAGGAATACGCGAAGAAGTCCATTGCTGACAAAACATATGCGGATTATTGCAAGTTTTGGTCTGTATGGTGTTCGTTTTGTAGGGACAATGGTTATTCGCATTCTAGTTCAGACATCAATTGTGCCCTGCAGTTTCTTGCTTCTTTGTTAGTCAAAAAATTGTCCCATAGTTATGTGTCCAGTTTTTTAGCTGGTATATCATTTTTCCAGAAGTGGATTGGTGTTAGACATATCAACTCATTCTTCCAAGTTAAACAGGTCATGAAGGGTTACCGCAGTACGAGAGCTAGTAAGGACCGTAGGCCACCCATAGTTTTTTCTACTCTGGCTAAGCTTTGCAAGGCTTGCCAGGATGTCTGTTTGGATAGCTTTGAATCGGTAATGTTTAAAACAGCCTTTGTCTTGGCATTTTTCGGAGCCCTAAGGGTGGGTGAGTTTACTGCACCAAACAGGCTTTCTCCCTCTCCATTAGCCCTGGAGGACATTTCAATTACTTCCAGGGCATTAATAATAAATATTAAAAGATCTAAAACAGATACATTGGGGAAAGGGAAACTATTATACATTTTTCGGCTGTCAAATAATAATCTTTGTCCTGTTAAAGTGGTGGAGTATTATCTGGCGCTGCGGCCAGGGGTCTCTCCACATTTTTTCACACACAGAGATGGCTCTCCACTTACCAGGTTCCAATTCAAATCTGTCCTAAAGAAATGTGCTAATCACCTAGGTATGGGTAATACAGGCCTTAGCCCGCACTCTTTTAGAATTGGGGCGGCTACTGAAGCCTCCTTAGCTGGTCTGTCTGTAGAGGACATAAAGAAATTGGGCAGATGGGAGTCCGATAGGTACAAAATTTATATTCGCCCAGAATTGTTGATTGATTAACTATTTTTCTTTCAGATGAAGCTATCAAAATTGTGTGGATTTTGGGACACTCCTTCGTCCACTGGGCCAGGAGGCAAGCGGTAACCAGACCATACGGTTTAAATTTAAGTTTTCCAGTTGAAAAGGTCTGTGTTTTTTGGGGGGGACAAAGGGGTTTATGTTTGACTGATCTATTCGATCTGTGCTTGAGTAAGTCTAGCATTTGGCCCCATCCGGACGTGTTGGTTCTGCATATAGGTGGGAATGACATAGGCAGAACCAGCACGTCTTTATTGTACCAGAACCTCAAGCAGACAATATTTTCCATTATGGATATGTTTCCGTCAGCGACAGTTGCGTTTTCAGAAATGATACCTAGACTGGCCTGGGCAACCAAACAGAATCGTTTCCTTGAGAGAATTCGGAAACGTTTAAATAGAAGTATGGAGAAATTCATGAAATCTGTGGGTGGGTTTTCTTATAGACACACTGATCTGGAGGGTTTCATTCCAGGGTTGTATAGATTTGACAATGTACACTTGTCCTACATAGGAGTGGAGATTTTCAATACGGGGCTCCAGAATATTATTGAAAAGGCCACGGTTGTGGGGTAGGCATGCCTGTATACAGGCATGCGTTTGGGGGTGTCACCCAGAGTTCTGGGTGGACAGCTGTGGTGGAGTAAGGATACACTGGTTATTATTATTGGTTGGTTTACTATGGTTTTAATTGGTTATTTATTATTCAGTTATTGATTATTTATTAATTGTTTGATTAATTATTATTTAAACTATTTACCCTCAATAAACGGCCGTGGCCTTTATCCCCAACAGTTGTCGTGTTTTATATTTTAGATTAAGTAATGTGTGGGGGGGGGTATGATGGTCCTCATCCCATGTTAGGGCCCTGGAAGGTAATGTAAGGGCCACATGGGATGGGCCATCATCCCCTCCCTAAAGGGTTCAGTTTAAGTGGATGGGAAATAGTTAATATAATGTTTACAGTTTTGAGTCTGCACAGTTACTAACCTTTGTGCCGAGTTTTCTCATAGGGCCAGCATGTTGCTGGGCAGAATGGCTCTGGATCAGGATTGGTGAATCGCTGTAGCGGCGGGAAGACAGAAGTATATTTAAACAACAGCTGGACTGACCCGGTGGTCAGTCTGAAGTAACACCTGTGGAAGATTCAGCGTGCCCGTCCCTCCCTCCCTGTCACGGTCTGTTTTTGAGGGCGTCGCCTTACGGCGGACAGCTATAGTTTTTGTTTTTTAAATTTCCTAAAGGGGGTGTCACCCAGAGTTCTGGGTGGACAGCTGTGGTGGAGTAAGGATACACTGGTTATTATTATTGGTTGGTTTACTATGGTTTTAATTGGTTATTTATTATTCAGTTATTGATTATTTATTAATTGTTTGATTAATTATTATTTAAACTATTTACCCTCAATAAACGGCCGTGGCCTTTATCCCCAACAGTTGTCGTGTTTTATATTTTAGATTAAGTAATGTGTGGGGGGGGGGTATGATGGTCCTCATCCCATGTTTCTTAGGAGTGTAGAGCTGAATCACCATCAGGATATATAGTGATCATGCACTTCCCCTCCAGCTCTATCTGTATACTACTGCTATCTCTATGGGCTCGGGATATATAGTAGTCATGCACCTCCCCTCCAGCTCTATCTGTATACTGCTGCTGCTATATCTATGGGATCAGGATATATAGTAGTTATACACCCCCCATCCAATGCTACCTCTATACTGTTGCTATCTCTATGGGATCAATATATATATAGTAGCTATACGCCTCCCCTTCAGCTCTATCTCTATACTGCTGCTATCTCTATGGGATCAGTATATATAGTAGTTATATACTTCCCCCAATCTATATCTGTATACTGCTGCTTCTATCTCTATGGGATCAGGATATATAGTAGTTATATACCTAGTAGCAATTCATTACACCAGTGTTCACCTACCTGTGGCTCTCTAGCCGTGGCCAAACTACAACTCTCAGTATGTGTTGACAGCCCTGGTCTGTGGTGGCCCAGCACAGCTGTATTAGCTGCTACACCGAGCTTAGTCGGGTGGCTGAAGTAATCTACGGTTTACTCCACTGACAGTCACCACACCCCCTCTATTCATGTTTATGGGAGGAGGCGTGACGGCTACGTATGTAGCCGTCACGCCTCCTCCCATTGACATGAATGGAGGGGGTTTGGTGTGACATCAGGAACACGAAAGCTCCAAACTGCCGTGTTCCGGATGCCCCCGCTGGGGGTTTCCAGAGGTGGGATCCCCGTGATCAGACATCTATTTTATCCCCTTTGGATAGGGGATAAAATGTTTTTTGGCGGAGTACCCCTTTAAGTTTAGAAAGAACTTGTCTTAGGCTGGGTTCACACCACGTTTTCTTAAATACGGCTCCCGTATACGGTTGGGAGGAGGGGGGGGCGGGGCTTAATCGCGGTGCCCGCACTCAGCCGTATTCGGGAACCGTATTTAATGTATGTCTATGAGCCGACCGGAGTGAACCGCAGCCTCCGGTCGGCTTCGTTTTCGGCCGTATGCGGTTTCCCGACCGTAGGCAAAAACGTGGTCGACCATAGACATACATTAAATACGGTTCCCGAATACGGCTGAGTGCGGGCACCGCGATTAAGCCCCGCCCCCTCCTCCCAACCGTATACGGGAGCCGTATTTAAGAAAACGTGGTGTGAACCCAGCCTTACATTGCATTTGCAAACTGTACTGTGGAGTCAGAATGTAGTTACAGTGGAAAGAGTTGTCTCAGCTCGTCCACTCCCTAGCCCGGTATTAGAGGTGGTGCTACTTTTCTGTTCAGGGTAGTTCTAGCCTGGCTTTTGGTCAGAGGTCATGTTAGTTAGCTCCAAGCTCCTTACACACCAGATGAGGAGGCTTAGAGAGAAAACCAAGGTAAAGCTAAAGTCAGGCTTATCTACTACAACAAGGCTACTTCACTAGTCCTGTCCACAATCAAGTTAACCCTCTATCTGTATATTGCTGCTGTTCCCTCTATGGCAGTGGTCTCAAACTGTGGCCCTTCAGATGATGCAAAACTTCAACTCCCAGCATGCCGAACATGCTGGAGGGCCACACTTTGAGACCATTGCTCTATGGGATCAGGATATAGAGTAGTTATACACCTCCTCCAAACTCTATCTGTATACTGCTGCTATCTCTATGGAATCAGCATATATAGTAGTTATATACCTCTCCACAGCTCTGTCTGTATACTGCTGCTATCTCTATGGGATCAGGATATATAGTAGTTATACACCTCCCCTCCAGCTCTATCTGTATACTGCTGCTATCTCTATGGAATCAGCATATATAGTAGTTATATACCTCCCCCAGCTTTGTCTGTATACTGCTGCTATCTCTATGGGATCAGGATATATAGTAGTTATACACCTCCCCTCCAGCTCTATCTGTATACTGCTGCTATCTCCATGGAATCAGCATATATAGTAGTTATAAACCTCCCCTCCAGCTCTATCTGTATACTGCTGTTATCTCTATGGGATCAGGCTATACAGTAGTTATACACCTCCACTCCAGCTCTACTGTATCTTGGTCATGTACTGGGTCATGTGAAATCACAGTCCTTAGTGTGTCAGAGGAAGTGGTCAGTCTTGGGTCACCTGATTTGCTGTTTGACATCATCAAATCTTTCCAGGCAGCTTACAGACCCCTGCCCTCCTAACGCTATCTGTATACTGCTGTTGCTTTCTCTGTGGGATCAATATCTATAGTAGTTATACCTCTCCCCTCCAGCTCTATCTGTACTCTGCTGCTGCTATCTCTATGGGATTAGGATATATAGTAGTTTTAAACCACTTGTCCAGCTCTATCTGTATACTGCTGCTGCTATCTCTATGGGATCAGGATATATAGTAGTTTTACACATCCTCTCCACCTCCTCTTTTTTCTCTTAACACAATTCTGCAAATGGCATTTTTACAGAGATATACTGTAGGGAAATTGCAGCAAAAACAGCCAAAAAGCAGTAACAATGCATATAAAATGCAGTTCAGATTCAGCATTTGAACACAGCCTTAAAGGGGTTATCCAGGAAAAAACTTTTTTTTATATATCAACTGGCTCCAGAAAGTTAAACAGATTTGCAAATTACTTCTATTGAACAAATCTTAATCCTTTCAGTACTTATGAGCTGATGAAGTTGAGTTGTTCTTTTCTGTCTAAGTGCTCTCTGATGACACGTGTCTCGGGAACCGCCCAGTTTAGAAGCAAATCCCCATAGCAAACCTCTTCTACTCTGTGCAGTTCCCGAGACAAGCAGAGATGTCAGCAGAAAGCACTGTTGCCAGACAGAAAAGAACAACTCAACTTCCGCAGCTGATAATTATTGAAAGGATTAAGATTTTTTAATAGAAGTAATTTAAAAATTTGTTTAACTTTCTGGAGCCAGTTGATATATATATAAAAAAAAGTTTTTTCCTGGAATACCCCTTTAATACATCTAATTTTCATAAAACACCTTAATTGTGATTATAGGTTTAATCCCTTTCACCTCATGGTAGTATTTCTCTAAAAAAAAGAAGAAAATGCATCAAATTCACAGGAAACGAATTCGGAATCCAAATCAGTGATAGAATTGAAATCAGTTTGGCTGCAAACTCATGCCTGCCACTTCAGCAAAAACAGGTAAACACAAGGCATGCACAAGAACCTCTACATTATTCTCCAACAATAGCCTATTCCTCACTTAAAGGGGTATTCCAGGAAAAAAAAACTTTTTTTTTATATATATATATCACCTGGTTCCAGAAAGTTAAACAGATTTGTAAATGACTTCTATTAAAAAATCTTAATCCTTTCAGTACTTATGAGCTTCTGAAGTTAAGGTTGTTCTTTTCTGTCTAAGTGCTCTCTGATGACACCTGTCTCGGGAAACGCCCAGTTTAGAAGCAAATTCCCATAGCAAACCTCTTCTAAACTGGGCGGTTCCCGAGACAGAGAGCACTTAGACAGAAAAGAACAACCTAAACTTCAGAAGCTCATAAGTACTGAAAGGATTAAGATTTTTTTTAATAGAAGTAATTTACAAAGTTGATATATAAAAAAATGTTTTTTCCTAGATAACCCCTTTAAAAGCTAAAAAAATAAAAATAAAATAAAAACTAACTAAAAAAATACAAATCTCGGAGTGCTTCTTTAACTGGGTATTTAGAACATATGAGTTTTTGCCCCACATTTGGACAGCAGGATTTTGGGAGCCCCGATTGCAGCCGGTGGAGAGCTCTTAGCTGCGTGATGCAAATGTTTCCAGATGTGATTCTTTAATGGGTCATTTGGAAGCACCCAGAAAAGTGGGTCCTTGTTTTGGACGTCGGCCCGAGGCAATGCATTAAATATGGAAATGTACATTTTAGGAAAGGAAAAATACAATGTATCAATGTGAAGGGCAGATGGGGGGACATGTAGGGTGCACAATGGGCCATAGTTGGGGAACATGGTATAGCACATATACTGTATTCTGTATACCCGGTCACCTTTAGAACATCTTACCATTGCTTAGTTGGAATTTGTATGTATATTGTATCTACAAAAAAAAAAAAAAAGAAAGATAAAAGGGAATTATTTCTATTTGGCCCCTGGGGAGGGGGGGTGTTTGTTTTGAAGAAGAAAACCAGAAGGGTTTATGTTCCTTAGGGAAACCCCCCTGGGTTATATCCATTACAGAGTGATGAATTGACTACTTTGGGACTATATGGATTATTCTGGTTTAGCAAGGCTATGTGTTTCTCAACCAATGTGCCTCCAGCTGTTGCAAAACTGCAACTCCCAGCATGCCCGGACAGCCGTTGGCTGTCCGGGCATGCTGGGAGTTGTAGTTTTGCAACAGTTGGAGGCACTCTGGATGGAGTCTGCCGGACAGGGCAGCTAGGGTACTGGGTTGCAACTCCTGTACTGGACCACCACACAGTTCTTCGTAATATCCCGGGAAAGCTGGGTGAAAATCATGATGGGAACAGTTGCAACTTGCTTGAACTCTTCTGCAAAGTGCATAACTGTGTACATGGTCAGATGACAGTCTGTGGAAGAACCTGGGCAAATCTTTAAAAAAATAATACTGCCATACAGTTTCCAGATGACATTGCTATATTCTTTCAAAGTAAAATCACTATAGAACTCCAAAATACTACATAATACTGCCAAAGAATGACCAAAAAATGCCACCTACAGAGTTCTCATGATATTTCAATACAATGACAATAATTTTTACCATATCATTCTTGGAAACATACCACTACACAGTTCCCAAAAAGATAGTTCTATACAATGACTGAATCAGTTCAGCATACAATTAACAAATAATAAATACCGTATTTTGTCGCCGTATAAGACGCACTTTTTCTTCCCCAAAACTGGGGGGAAAAGTCGGTGCGTCTTATACGGCGAATACACACCTATCGCGGCGGTCACTGCGGCCATCAACGGCCGGGACCCGCGGCTAATACAGGACATCACCGATCGCGGTGATGCCCTGTATTAACCCTTCAGACGCAGCGATCAAAGCTGACCGCCGCATCTGAAGGGAAAGTGAAACTAACCCGGCTGCACCGGGAGGGACCTCACCTGCCTCCTCGGTGTCTGCTCCGTGCCGGGATCCCCTGCATGGCCGGCGCTCTCCTTCCTCGTCATCACGTCGTCGTGATGGCGGCGACGGAGAGCGGCGACAGAGAGCGAGGATACCGGGCAGCAGAGACGGTCCGGAGCGACGTGGACACCCGGGGACGCGGCGACAGCGATGGATGGCGACATCCAGGGCAGCGGTGAGGGGTCCGGAGCGGCGGGGACACGTGAGTATTACCTCCTATACCAGTGGTCTTCAACCTGCGGACCTCCAGATGTTGCAAAACTACAACTTCCAGCATGCCCGGACAGCCAACGGCTGTCCGGGCATGCTGGGAGTTGTAGTTTTGCAACATCTGGAGGTCCGCTGGTTGAAGATCACTGTGACCTATACTTTACATTGTATTCTAGATTTTCCTCATTTAAAATTGGGTGCGTCATATATGCCGGAGCGTCCTATAGGGCGAAAAATACGGTAATGCGGCCAAAGAATGGCAAAATAATACTTCCTAAGGGTGCATTCCCACATGGCGTATTTTGCTGCGTATTTGCTGCGTATTTGGTGCTGCGTATTTTCCTACTCATTGACTTCAACAGGGAAAATAAAATACGCAGCAGCAAATACGCAGCAAATACGCCGTGTGGGAATGTACCCTAAGAGTAAGTTCACACGTACGCAGATTTGATGGGCAGGATTTTCTGCTGCAGATTTCAATGTAAACTAAATGACTGAGCACCGCTTCAAATCTGCGCACGATCCTGTATGTGTGAACGTACCCTAGAGTACTTATAGTGCTGTAATGTAATGACTGAATGATTACACCGTACGATTCCAATAATACCACCATACAGTTCCTATATGCTGCTATACGGTGAATGAATAATGCCACGAATATTAATATAAATAGTGTAATGATGCATACAGTATTGAAGCTTATCTTTTGGGCACTCAGGGGGAGATTTATCAGAACCTGTCCAGAGGAAAAGTTGCTGAGTTGCCCATAGCAACCAATCAGATCACTTCTTTCATTTTTGAAAAGGGCTTTGATAAAGGAAAGAAGCGATCTGATTGGTTGCTATGGGCAACTCAGCAACTTTTCCTCTGGACGGGTTCTGATAAATCTCCCCCTTAGCTTAGTGTCCAGTAGAATGCCTGTTCCCTCCTGAGAGATCTGAGAGATTCAGACAAATGCTACTTTTTGGGGAAATTGAAAAAAATTTAATTTGATTGATTTAATTTCTATTCATAATACAGTAATATCATCATACAGTTCTCAAATAATATCATCATACAGTCCTCAAATAATACTACTATACAGTCCTCAAATAATATCATCATACAGTCCTCAAATAATATCATCATACAGTCCTCAAATAATATCATCATACAGTCCTCAAATACTACTACTGTACAGTCCTCAAATAAACTCCTATACAGTCCTCAAATAATATCATCATACAGTCCTCAAATAAACTCCTATACAGTCCTCAAATAATATCATCATACAGTCCTCAAATAAACTCCTATACAGTCCTCAAATAATATCATCATACAGTCCTCAAATAATATCATCATACAGTCCTCAAACAATACTACTGTACAGTCCTCAAATAAAACTCCTATACAGTCCTCAAATAATATCATCATACAGTCCTCAAATAAACTCCTATACAGTCATCAAATAATATCATACAGTCCTCAAATACTACTACTGTACAGTCCTCAAATAAAACTCCTATACAGTCCTCAAATAATATCATCATACAGTCCTCAAATAAACTCCTATACAGTCCTCAAATAATACTACTATACAGTCCTCAAATAATATCATCATACAGTCCTCAAATACTACTACTGTACAGTCCTCAAATAAAACTCCTATACAGTCCTCAAATAATATCATCATACAGTCCTCAAATAAACTCCTATACAGTCCTCAAATAATATCATCATACAGTCCTCAAATAATACTACTATACAGTCCTCAAATAATATCATCATACAGTCCTCAAATAATACTACTTTACAGTCCTCAAATAATACTACTATACAGTCCTCAAATAATATCATCATACAGTCCTCAAATAATATCATCATACAGTCCTTAAATAATATCATCATACAGTCCTCAAATAATATCATCATACAGTCCTCAAATAATACTACTATACAGTCCTCAAATAATATCATCATACAGTCCTCAAATAATATCATCATACAGTCCTTAAATAATATCATCATACAGTCCTTAAATAATATCATCATACAGTCCTCAAATAATATCATCATACAGTCCTCAAATAATATCATCATTAGTGTTGCTCGCGAATATTCGCAATTCGAATATTATTCGCGAATATTGCATATTCGCGAATTCGCGAATTTCGCGAATATAGCGCTATATATTCGTAATTACGAATTTTCATTTTTTTTTCTTTTTTTTTTTTTTCTTCACAGTACACATAACAGTGATCACCCCTCTCTGCTTCCAGCTTGTGTGGTGTAAAGAAGGCTCTAATACTGCTGTGTGAGACTGGCGTGCGAAAATGCGCATATGCGAAAATTAGTGTATGCTAATTTTCACATATGCGAATTTGTGAGTATGCGAATTTCCTATATGCTAATTTTCACATATGTTAATTTTCGCACACGCGAAATTTCGCATATGCGAAAATAAAACGAAAATATAACGAATATGCGAATAATCGCGAATATATGACGAATATTCGTCCATATATTCGCGAATATTCGCGAATGCGAATATGGCCTATGCCGCTCAACACTAATCATCATACAGTCCTCAAATAATACTACTATACAGTCCTCAAATAATACTACTATACAGTCCTCAAATAATATCATCATACAGTCCTCAAATAATACTGCTGTACAGTTCTTTAATAATACCACCATACAGTCCTCAAATAATACTACTGTACAGTTTTCAAATAATACCACGATACAGTCCTGAGATAATACCATCATATGGTGACTGAATAAACACATGTAATACCACCACAAAGTCCCCAAATACCACCATATGGTTAAAAATGTATGCTGCCATACAGAGCAAACTTATAGTGGCATAAATTACCCAAATAATACCGCCATACAGTGCCTGATAAATCTCACTATTTAATTTTCATATCATGTTGCCACATAATCCTCAGATACCACCATATGTCTCATAAATGACTGTAGCATACAAAGCACAAATAATGGAGTCATACATTGAAATTGTACCGCTATAGAATGACTGATTAATCCCATATAATACCACACCCCTCAAATACCGCCATATGACTAATAAATGATGCTACTATACAGAGCAAATTAATGGTGGGCTAAATCATCCACATTCTAGCACCATTCAGTGCCTGATTAATCTCGCCACTCAGTTCCCATATACAGTGACCCCCCCGACCTACGATGGCCCCGACATACGATCATTTCAACATACGATGGCCTCTCAGAGGCAGCATCAACATACGATGCTTTTGTATGTCGGGGCCATCGCATAAATGGCTATCCGGCAGCGCAGACTGCTTCAGCTGCCACCAAATAGCCGTTTATGGTGCCCCGTGTGGTCCGCTGACGATCACTTACCTGTCCTCGGGGCTCCGGCGCGTCCTCTTCGGGATCCCCTGCATCGTCGGCGCTCTCCATCGTCGTCATCACGTCGCTGCGCACGCCGTCCCGTCATCCAATAGGAGCGGCGTGCGTAGCGACGTGACGGCGGCGACGTGAGAGCGAGGATGCCGGGGAAGCAGAGGCCTTGCCGGAGCGTCGGGGACACCTCGGGGACGCGGCGACAGCGTTGACGAGCGGTGACGGTCCGGAGCGGCGGGGACAGGTGAGTACAACTTCCTCTAACAGTGGTCTTCAACCTGCGGACCTCCAGATGTTGCCAAACTACAACACGCGGCATCCCCGGACAGCCAACAGCTGTCCGGGCATGCTGGGAGTTGTAGTTTTGCAACATCTGGAGGTCCACAGGTTGTAGACCACTGTCCTATACTTTACATTGCACGGATCCCTCAACATACGATGGTTTCAACAAACGATGGTCCATTTGGAACGGATTACCATCGTATGTTGAGGGACCACTGTAATACTGCAACATAGACCCCCAGATACCACTATATGGTACATAAAAGATGGCGGCATAATTTACCCAATTAATACCATACGGAGTTCAAATAATACCACCTCATACTGCTACTATATGGATATAACATGTCTAAGGAAGGGGCGGCATAGACTTTGTAGCACCTTGGCCCAAGTGTCTGACTCCAGGATGTATATTTTGGTGATTTCAGAATATGAAGAATCGGAGCGTGTGTGACCCCCTGCATTCTCCTTGGGGGGTGCCGGAATCTACAAAGCTTCTCTATGTGGCTTTATATGTCCTGTAGCAATATAACGTACAATATAACCGTATAATATAACACATGCCAGACGCCGGAGCTAGGGTTCGGCCTAGTATTGCTCTACGGGTGTTCGGCCTAGTATTGCTCTACGGGTGTTCGGCCTAGTATTGCTCTACGGGTGTTCGGCCTAGTATTGCTCTACGGGTGTTCGGCCTAGTATTGCTCTACGGGTGTTCGGCCTAGTATTGCTCTACGGGTGTTCGGCCTAGTATTGCTCTACGGGTGTTCGGCCTAGTATTGCTCTACGGGTGTTCGGCCTAGCATTGCTCTACGGGTGTTCGGCCTAGTATTGCTCTACGGGTGTTCGGCCTAGTATTGCTCTACGGGTGTTCGGCCTAGTATTGCTCTACGGGTGTTCGGCCTAGTATTGCTCTACGGGTGTTCGGCCTAGTATTGCTCTACGGGTGTTCGGCCTAGTATTGCTCTACGGGTGTTCGGCCTAGTATTGCTCTACGGGTGTTCGGCCTAGTATTGCTCTACGGGTGTTCGGCCTAGTATTGCTCTACGGGTGTTCGGCCTAGTATTGCTCCAGGGGTGTTCGGCCTAGTATTGCTCTACGGGTGTTCGGCCTAGTATTGCTCTACGGGTGTTCGGCCTAGTATTGCTCTACGGGTGTTCGGCCTAGTATTGCTCTACGGGTGTTCGGCCTAGTATTGCTCTACGGGTGTTCGGCCTAGTATTGCTCTACGGGTGTTCGGCCTAGTATTGCTCTACGGGTGTTCGGCCTAGTATTGCTCTACGGGTGTTCGGCCTAGTATTGCTCTACGGGTGTTCGGCCTAGTATTGCTCTACGGGTGTTCGGCCTAGTATTGCTCTACGGGTATTACATCCCGGTTTTATTAGAACAGTGGGAAACATATGAGCAATTTTGCCTTTTTTATGCCTTCACTTTCCTTTCTTGCCGTTTGAGGTCCGGGCCCCGGCTCTGTTTGTATTTTACATGCTACTTCACTTGTCTGTTGTGTCTAGGGAAGCCATTTCCTGCATCTGTGTGCGAGCGGATTGGCAGCAGTGTGGGCCTGCTCCGCAGCTGTTCCCCCGCCAATGATTGCCACATGACACAGCAGCGCAGCCCCTGATGAAAAGAGACAATTTTGGGATAAAACTTCAAACAGAGAAACAAACACAGAGAGCACTGGAAAGTATCAGGGGTTAGGATGCAGCGTGTAGGGAACAGAACGAGCTCTTGTGCTCCTCCGCACCGTTCCACCCGGCTGCATCTGTTCCGAACAATCAGAGACGCCTCGAAGACATAAGTCATAGTCTTTTATCCGATTGAGAGAAATGCAGTTCATTAAAGGTCACCTGACCCGGTCATCCACAGCGCGGCCCACGGGCCTGACAAGTCCTCCAAATCCATTTACAAATTGTAATCTGAAGAAAGAGCCAATCAGGGGGCAGAACTTGCCTATAGCAGGGGTGGCCACATTTGTAGAGATGAGCGAACTTACAGTAAATTCGATTTGTCACGAACTTCTCGGCTCGGCAGTTGATGACTTTTCCTGCGTAAATTAGTTCAGCTTTCCGGTGCTCCGGTGGGCTGGAAAAGGTGGATACATTCCTAGGAAAGAGTCTCCTAGGACTGTATCCACCTTTTCCAGCCCACGGGAGCACCGGAAAGCTGAACTAATTTATGCAGGAAAAGTCATCAACTGCCGAGCCAAGAAGTTCGTGACCAATCAAATTTACTGTAAATTCACTCATCTCTACAAACTTGCTCAACATCAGAGCCACATTAAATAGACTTCAGATGAATGAGAGATAGGCACATATGCACATACATAAAAAGTAAGACAAACATGTAGATAGTATTTATTCATATTTTGTATGCAACCAATTATTAATAAATAATATAAAAAGGGCAACAAGGGTACAGGGTAACATCTCCCAGTACGGGAGATGTTACCCCGTACCCTTGTTGCCCTGTCAGGCAGCCTCCTTCAGTGCCCCCCTTGCACCTGTTTTACCCCCTGTACATATGTTCTGCAGTGGATTGTATTATAAAATGTTGTATCTTTAAGAGTTATGTCTTGTGATTGTTGCCCAGGAGGTACCAGTGACCAGGTGATCCAAGAGTGACCTATGGGCTCCCTGCTAGTCTCCCCCATATAAGCCCTGGAGCTTCTCTCTCTCCTCTGCTGAGGTCCAGTGCAGTCTTGTCTAGTGTGTGCGTCCAGAGTGTTGGAGACCTAAAAGTCCAGTCCTGCAGCCGCCATCAAGTCAAGTAAGATAAAGTCACAGAGTCAAGTCAGTCCCTGTCATGTCAGCGTGGTCTGCATTCAATTGTCCAGTCCTACTACAAGTCTCAGCAAGCCCTTAAGGTCTCTGAGTCACTGGTCACCTCTTTGGGCCCTGGCTGAACTGTATAGACTTTACCAACTGTCTACCCTCAGTAAAGCTACCATTGTCCGTAACTTTATTAACCCCGTGCCTAGCCCAGGATCCAGCGGTATACTTTCGGGTGGTTTTAGGCAAATACCCTGGCATCACGAATACAAGGGGTTTATGGCATCTGCCCTCATCACACCCCACTACCACAACTTTTGGCATCACGAACAGGATACCGGTGTGCGCCTTATGCCACAAGTCCTCCCCTAGTCTGGACTGTGTCCAATATTGTCAGCAAAAACCGCATGCCGATGTGATTTAAGTCTGCGCCAGAAATTGTATGAGACCTTACAAATGAAAAGTGGTTTACTCGTGGCGCTTGTGAAATAGAGGGGGAGGTGAAAAAAGTACTGTGTCAACCATGTGCAAGATAAGGTCTAAAGCTATGTTACATTGCCTGTATTGTCTGTACCTGCAAGGGTTAAAGATGTGGAGAAGCGCGCGAAAATGTCCTGCGCTGGTCAGCGTCCCACCCCTGGGCATGGAAACCATGTTGCTGTATCGATGCCGAGGTGGAAATGTGAAGATCTGCCCATTGTTCCCAGGGGAGCGGAAGTCAGCGCTGCATCGCTGACACACTTCCGGCCGGTGGTCATTTTCCCTGCATAAAAGGAGCAGCGCTGCCGGATCCTCCCAGTTTGCCGGAAGTCAGTCAGAGGAGCAACATGGCGGAACAGGCAAGCACATGCGCAGAGTCCCAAGATGGCGCCGGAGGCCCAGAAAGTTCCCGCGGTGCAGATGTTTCGGGAGCTGGCAGATCATTTACAGCACATCCCTCTCGGGGCCAAAGAGGCCTGCTACCAAGTCCCACTGCCCGAGGATGATGGAGAATGGCAACCAACCCCGGGGGAGGGAACGCGGGCATCTTCTTGTGCATCATCGCTGGTGAGGCTGTCCCCTCAAGACCGGACCGAAATTCACACCGAGGAGTCAGAAGTGAGTACCCCGGCTGAGGCCGCGCTCTCTACCCCTCCTTCTAGCCCAGAGCAAACCGCCCAGGCCCAGAAGTCTGCAGCATGTCCTCCCCGGTCCCCACCTTTAACAAAGTGGTTGTTTGGCGATGAGCCTGGACTAATACAATAAATGAGAGAGCATCTTCTTCCCTTGCCAGGGAAGTCCCATTCCCCAGTCCCACCAGCCCAGTCCGAGAGGGCCAGAAGAGAAGCCCAGGTGGCCGAGATTGTAGAGGGGCTGAGGGCACAAAGAATGGAAAGATATGGGCCGGAGCTGCTGCAATATGAGGTGTGACAGGTGCAGCAGCAGGACACAAAAGCATTGGAGGCCCTGTACATTAGAAAGCTAGAACATCCCTGAAATCCCCTGGAACGTCGCAGAGCCACAGTCATAAAATTTGACAAAGTGTGGGGGTTTGGCACCCTCATGGACTGTCATCATGGTGGGACCATCTTGGTTAATTGTCGGGCAGTGCAGAGAGTCTATCACCAAAATCATTGCATTCTCTAGAGCGCGGGGAGATTGTGGACTATACTCCTGTACAGAGCTTGAGATGAGAGTGGGTGGCTGTGGTGACCCGTCCGAAGAATCCAACCCAGATTCCGTTTGCCTACTTCCCATTGGACGACTGGGACACTGATCCCTTTGGGTTGCTGCCGCCTAAAGTCAGAGGTACCAGAGGAGGTCTACATGCCCGATGTGCCTGTCATGACACCATGTGGTCGAGGAGGTTTGGCCTAGCCAAAAGGCACCAACTGAAGTGCCTCAGCCTACTCCCGCAGAGGAGGTTTGGCCGGACCAACAGGCACCAACTGCTGTTCCCCCACTGGCGCAAGCTGCTGCAGTGCAAATGGTGGTCACCATCAGCACCACCATTACAGAGTCCACGTTGTCCCGGGTGAACTGGAACACCAGAGTGAGTCCATTAGAGGGGGCACAGTTTTGTGGACCCCATTACATGCCCCAGCCTCAGAAGCAGTCTGACCAGCGAGGCTGGGATGGCAAGTTCACAGGTTAAAGGCGTCTACCCGTGATAATTCTACTGTATATCACTAAGTTTCCTTGTGAAGTACTTATGTTCTCCACAGGTTATGCAACGTTTAAGAAGAATTGCCTGATGAACTTGTCAAGAAGTTTATTTGTAACCATTTGCATAAGTGTATGTGCCTGGCTTTTAGCCGTGATTCCTTACTAAGAACTCCCAAAGTGTACCAGGACTGTAGAGCGGTACATTGAAAATATGTATATACTGTTAGAGTAATATATTTTTACTCATTCTCTTTGCACAAGTAAATACTTATGTTGGTGTACTATAATGGTTATTGTGGATTGTAATAAAATGTATATAATGTGTTTGTGCTCTCAAGGTGTACAGTGTCTGTTGTGCGTGGCAATTTATATAGGAGGTATCCTGACCCGGTCAGGAAAAGCGTAGCCACTACCTCAACACAAAGGCAAATTCCCGCAAGGAACAAAGATTAGCTCACAATATAGTGTACAAGGTTATGTACCACACATAGTCAGTTCACATGTAAACACTTAAGTTAGGACTGTAACATTACTTGTAGTCCCAGTCCACAAATGTCCAATGTATATATATCTGTCTAATATCCTCGTGTACAGGATACTCTACTGGCCAGAGGGATCCCCAGAAATTAAAAGAAAGACACATGTAGAGGCAGAGTACATTATGCAGAGGTAAAATGGTTATATAGTATCACACTACTTGTTTAGGAGAAGTTTTAAGTACCAAGGGGCCCCAGCGGCCAAAGCATTGGGTAGATATCCTCCGGCAGCCCAATCTGCAAACTTGTGTGTATTATGGTCTAAAATGTGTTCCTAGAGCAGTTACAAAGCTTGTTAATCCCACATGTTTGCCAAACCAAAGAGCATGTCTGGACATTTACAGTGCTACATTGACTTGTTTCTAACTTGTTCTATAACCAGACCTGTGAAGGACATTTTGCATAATGCCCCAGGAACTGTCACTAGGCCCCAGTGGCCACTTAAGTCCTCCACCCTCCAGGACTGGGCGTCCAGGACAACTGTATTTAAGAGGGGGAGTTTGTGGTGGCCCTGTACGGGAAATGTTACCCCGTACTCTTACTGCCCTGTCAGGCAGTGTCCCCACGGCCCCTTGCACCTGTTTCCCCCCTGTACATATGTTCTGCAGTGTATTGTATTATAAAATGTGTTGTATCTTTAAGAGTTATGTCATGTGATTGTTACCCAGGAGGTATCAACTACCAGGTGACCCCAAGAGTGACCCATGGGCTCCCTGCTAGTCTCCCCCATATAAGCCCTGGGTGAAGCTTCTCTCTCTTCTGCTGAGGTCCAGTGCAGTCGTCTAGTGTGTGTGTCCAGAGTGTTGGAGGCCTCAAAGTCCAGTCCTGCAGCCGCCATCAAGTCAAGTAAGATAAAGTCACAGCTTTAGGAGTCAAGTCAGTCCCTGTCATCTGTCAAGTCAGCGTGGTCGCATTCAATTGTCCAGTCCTACTACAAGTCCCAGCAAGCCCTTAAGGTCTCTGCATCACTGGTCACCTCTTTGGGCCCTGGCTGCACTGTATAGACTTTACCAATTGTCTACCCTCAATAAAGCTACCGTTGTCTTTAACTTGGCGTCAGAGTCTTTTTTGCCCCCGTGCCTAGCCCAGGATCCAGCGGTATACCTTCGGGTGGTTATAGGCTAAACCACGCCCTGGTATCACAAATACAAGGGGTTCATGCCCTCTGCCCCTAGGGTAACAACATCTGCCCTCATCACACCCCGCTACCATATTAGTAACAGTAGGCCCACACACTGCCCCATATAACAGTAGCCCCTTATACTGCCCCCATGTAATAGGAGGCCCCTACCCCCATACAGACCCATATAACAGTAGGCCCCCATACTGCCCCCTTATAGCAGTAGGCCCACTTACAGCCCCATGTAAGAGATGGCCCCCTAAATATATGTATATACCCTATATTGCAGTAGCCCCCCCCATACAGCCCCTATATAGCAATAGGAACCCACCCCCATATAGCAGTAGGCCCCGTCACCATACAGGCCTCACATAGCAGCAGGCCCACATCCTCATAAAGCCCCCATATAGCAGTAATCCCCCACCCTCTTACAGATCTCATGTAGCAGTAGGCCCCCCATACAGCATTACGGTCACGGTAACCCCGATATGCAGCACCTACTAGACTGATGCAAAAATTAAGGTCAAGCTAGTCAGGTCAATTGGAAGGCAAGACACAATATACATGGTGAGTGATCCTAGTTAGGCCTATGCAGAGCCATTTTATATACAGTGCCTACATCTCTGAACAGCAAGGTAAAACTCTTTACGTCATGGCAGTTAACCCCTTAAGGACGCAGTACGTAAATGTACGTCCTGGTGAGGTGGTACTTAACGCACCAGGACGTACATTTACGTCCTAAGCATAACCGCGGGCATCGGAGCGATGCCCGTGTCATGCGCGGCTGATCCCGGCTGCTGATCGCAGCCAGGGACCCGCCGGCAATGGCCGACGCCCGCGATCTCGCGGGCGTCCGCCATTAACCCCTCAGGTGCCGGGATCAATACAGATCCCGGCATCTGCGGCAGTTCGCGATTTAAATGAACGATCGGATCGCCCGCAGCGCTGCTGCGGGGATCCGATCATTCATAACGCCGCACGGAGGTCTCCTCACCTTCCTCCGTGCGGCTCCCGGCGTCTCCTGCTCTGGTCTGTGATCGAGCAGACAATACTAGAAGATCGCCGATTACACTGATCTGTTCTATGTCCTATACATAGAACAGATCAGTATTAGCAATCATGGTATTGCTATGAATAGTCCCCTATGGGGACTATTCAAGTGTAAAAAAAAATGTAAAAAAAATGTAAAAGTAAAAGTAAAAAAAAAGTGAAAAATCCCCTCCCCCAATAAAAAAGTAAAACGTCCGTTTTTTCCTATTTTACCCCCAAAAAGCGTAAAAAACATTTTTTATAGACATATTTGGTATCGCCGCGTGCGTAAATGTCCGAACTATTAAAATAAAATGTTGATGATCCCGTATGGTGAACGGCGTGAACGAAAAAAAAAAAAAAAAAGTCCAAAATTCCTACTTTTTTAATACATTTTATTAAAAAAAAATTATAAAAAATGTATTAAAAGTTTTTTATATGCAAATGTGGTATCAAAAAAAAGTACAGATCATGGCGCAAAAAATGAGCCCCCATACCGCCATTTATACGGAAAAATAAAAAAGTTAGAGGTCATCAAAATAAAGGGATTATAAACGTACTAATTTGGTTAAAAAGTTTGTGATTTTTTTTAAGCGCAACAATAATATAACAGTATATAATAATGGGTATCATTTTAATCGTATTGACCCTCAGAATAAAGAACACACGTCATTTTTACCATAAATTGTACGGCGTGAAAACAAAACCTTCCAAAATTAGCAAAATTGCGTTTTTCGTTTTAATTTCCCCACAAAAATAGTGTTTTTTGGTTGCGCCATACATTTTATGATATAATGAGTGATGTCATTACAAAGGACAACTGGTCGTGCAAAAAACAAGCCCTCATCCTAGTCTGTGGATGAAAATATAAAAGAGTTATGATTTTTAGAAGGCGAGGAGGAAAAAACGAAAACGTAAAAATTAAATTGTCTGAGTCCTTAAGGCCAAAATGGGCTGAGTCCTTAAGGGGTTAAGCTGGCCAAACCCATTAGATAGCTATCAGGTGAATGGTCCTAATTTTTCATATTATCTGTCATTGGAGACCTCTTAGCCAAAAGGATAGCCTAAAAAAATGGGACACCATAACCCCTCCTGACATAGGAGGAACCCATACCTGTTCATCCTTCCTCACTCTCATTCATTGCAGGATGCATTGTAGCTATCGGTGCAAAGGTTGCACAGGTGACCCTAAGATCCATCTGCTAAAGGGAAGGACAGTACTGAAAAATTTGAATGTTTTGAGGCCTTGGTACAATTTTTTTTGGGAGCCCAAGCAGTTTAAAGGGGTACTCCCCTGGAGAAAAAAAACAATTTTAAATCAACTGCCGGAAAGTGCCAGAAAGTTTAACAGATTTGTAAATTACTTCTATTTAAAACTCTTAACCCTTCCAGTACTTATCAGCTGCTGTATGCTCTACAGGAAGTTCTTTTCTCTTTGAATTTCTTTTCTGTCTGACCACTGTGCTCTCTGCTGACACCTCTGTCCATTTTAGGAACTGTCAGGAGCAGGATAGGTTTGCTATGGGGATTTGTTCCTACTCTGAACAGTTCCTCACATGGACAGAGGTGTCAGCAGAGAGCACTGTGGTAAGACAGAAAGGGAATTCAAAAAGAAAAGAACTTCCTCTGGAACATAAAGAAGCTGATAGGTACTGGAAGGGTTAAGATTTTTAAATAGAATTCATTTACAAATCTGTTTAACTTTCTGGCACCAGTTGATTTAAAAAAATGTTTTCCAGTGGAGTACCCCTTTAAGTTTGACCTGCAATTGTGGGAGAAAAGTTGGATGGAATGGAAGGTCACGTAGCTGTTATTGTGCCCTTGGGGAAAGCCTTGGTTGGGCCCATCCATTTGCTACTAGATGGCGAGCATTTGAATAGGACTCCCCTCTGAAGAGGACTTGAAATGTTACCCAGGGACTGGCCCAATGGTCATGGAGAGGTAATGGTGGAGAAAAGAAAACCCAGCACCAAAACGAGGAGCCCATATTGTTTTTTGATATGGGGCCTTATCTCTTCTATGTATGATACTGTTCACAAAGACTATGAAAATGGTAGTCATATAAGTAAGTCATATACTTCATTTCCTTGACTATATATGCAGAACAGAATATCATGGGTGACATTTTGGATCAGACAAAAGGCATAACGTAAATCTCTTGTGCTTATTGCAATAACCCACACACCTATCAAGTATCATGGAAAGTAAACATCCCAAAAAGACCTTGGGAGATTTATCAAAACCTGTCCAGAGGAAAAGTTGCTGAGTTGCCCATAGCAACCAATCAGATCGCTTCTTTCAATTTTGAAAAGGCCTCTGAAAAATGAAAGAAGCGATCTGATTGGTTGCTATGGGCAACTCAGTAACTTTTCCTCTGGACAGGTTCTGATAAATCTCTCCCAAGTATAACTTCTTTTTGAGAAGACCGACCAGATTTCCTATGACATACCGTATATTAGTTCCCCCACACATTGTGCATACTGACCATGCCTTCCACCCTAGAAGACCACTTTTCAGTGCAATTTTGGGTGGTCATCTCATAGAGGTTTCACTGTATAATACTGATTTCCTCTTATGTGGTAGAGGAGTCTTTAGGCCTTCTTAGGCACCAAGGTCTAAATGTGACTGGAAACTCCACCACCCCCTACAGCTATGCCCCTAGGAGCAAATAGTTTTTTGTCTTACAAAAACAACACTTGAATTTTAAGCATATGGAAAATAAATTCTCCGCGCCCTCCCCTGAACTGATCACGAGTTGCGCCTCACTGTTTACTAATCAATCGGAACAGTTTGTGACTAAACATTCAGCATTTGGTGTACAGTACGCGGGGTCAGCAGAGAGTCCCGGGGCTATCCTGGAAACATCTCTTCATACCGTAAAAAGAAGTCAGCTTTGGCTCCGATCCATAGCATACGAATGCCAAAATCATGACATCATTCTTCTCTTTTAGAACAGATCCAAATGGATTAGACAAAAAAGTCAACGTCAAAAAGATGAACAAAAACATCAAAGTAAATTGAAAAAAACGAATTGGAATGAGAACATGCTTGAAGAAAGTTTGGTTCAGCCCTGTGACCCCTCACTCCCTGGGCTGACCCTATGTTTTTTTTGTTTTTTTTGGGGGGGGGGGGGGGGGGGGGAGGACATAATAATTTGTTGGCGGGGAAGTATAATGCAGTCTTACAATAATGAACTCATGTTGGCGAAAACTTTTGTACTATGCAAAGAAATATTTCGTTTTGAGGCCAAGGCCTCTTCAAGGTTTGTGATGCCCCTGGTCAAACTTCGGGGTATAGATAGTCTCCCATATTTTTGATTGAAGAACATACGCATTAGATTAATGTCGCTCAAGGCTGCCATGTGACCATTTGAAGCAGGGATCCCCATCATAGTCCTCAAAGCCCACCACCAGTCCAGGCTTTTAATTTTTCCCTGTTCGATTCCAATATAGTAACTTAAAAAAAACAGAATGTTGGTGGGCCTGGAGGATTGGGTTGGGGACCACTGATCATGTAGCCAACCATGTAGTAGGTATGGTGGCCTCCCAACTTTTTGCCAAAAGCAGATGTTGGGGAAAAAATGAAAGGGTTTCAACGGCTTGATCGTCCTTGATCATGCCAGAGGTGTCTGGCAGCGACTTACACCCCCCTCCCCACTGAGATCATATACACACTTGGCCAAGCATGTGAATGGGGGGAATTGGGAGTGTTAGTTGTCAACTATTTCCTGTGTATGGCCAGCTTAATACTGCCCCATAAATAGGACTGTATTTTGCATTAATACTATACAGTGTCTACATTATAGTATCAGAAAGTGAACACATAGCAGTATAATACAGTGCAAAAAGTACAACATACTGTCCTATATAATACTACCATTCAATCAGCGAATAAAAATGACATACAGTACCCACATAATGCTACCATAAAGTATTGTCCAAATAACAAATGACCTCAGTACATCGGTTAATGAAGACCAACAGGAATGGAAATTTTAAGTGGGCAAAATGTTATAGGGAGGCCCCCTAAATGGTGGAGGTCAAAAGTCAATGCCCCTTATAGTCATTTAATAGTTTATAGTTTAGCACTGAAAAGGTGTGCAATATTATATATACAGGTGGGGGATTTTTTTAGGGTATAGGTATTGGGTCAAGATACTGTTTTAGTAAGGGAGTCCGGGATACACTTCTAGTCACTAGGCATTGGAAGAATTTCTCATTGGAATGCACATGCTAGAGTCATCTAGTGGTGGGGACAACTTTTTCCATATGCTGACAAAAAAAACAACAAAAAAACCCAAGGTCGTACGAGTATGTTTACTGAAAATGACAAAGGGTCCGGCACAAGTATGTCACCGGGCCAGTTACACCAGTTTCCCACTGTCCACTCCTTCCCTGCGGGTCATGTGTCCTCTGACCCATAGATCTCTAATGGGATCAGCTGGTTCCAGCTGGACAGATTTTCCATAGCCATTCAAAGTACAAGCAATGTGACCCTGCTTTACATCTTAATACCAGGCTTATTGTCTTTTAGCATAATGACGACATTAGTAATGTTACATGGAAAGTCACCAGCTGAGCTGGATTAGGAATCCAGTCACAGAGGCGGAATACCAGCATGTGATCATAGTGGGACCATGAAAGAAGAGACATATCTGGAAGCCCAGGGTACATAAATTGGCATTGGATATTACTAATTCACCATTTTAGAAATCAAAAGAAGGGTAAGGGGGCATTTACACCACCGTTGTTCAATACGATGACCGGATCCGTCTGGGAGATGGGAAAATCAGGTGCTCCCGTATCCCAGCCGGACTCGGCCCACATCTCATTCATTTTAATGAGCCGACCTGAGACAGATAATGACTCCGGTTGGCTCATTTTTGCCCCATATCCGGTTTCGTGACCGGTCTGAAAACCAAGGTAAACCTCCAGTCGGCTCATTTAAATGAATGAGATGCAGGCCGGGTCCGGCTGGATCCGTTCACCGTATTGAACAATCGTGGTGTGAATGCACCCTTAGGGTTAGGTTTATAGATGCTAAGCATACCAACCCTAACCCTAGAGATACAAAGAAGCTTAAAGGGAGTTTTATATAGTCCTAGGAGACCTCAACATTTTCGGCCAATCTGGGTATTTTCTTAATTCAAACCAACATCAAATCCAAATCAAACAGCTAATTCTATAGAACTGATCGTGAAAATTTTTTGGGAAATTCTCTAGTGCCCAAATCATATCTTCAACAATGCCTCCATAACCTTGAAGTCCCTCTATGGAGTGCGCATGCGCCTGTCACGATTTCGACTTAGGCTTTCGGTGGAAGGATGTGCGTTATATGACGCGCACCCTCTCATGATGCCATCCGGTAGACGAGCGGCGTGGAGAACGGGCGGGATGCGCCAAGTATTCCAATCGGGGGTTTAAGGCAGCAAGGTTCTCTATTCCCAAAGCCTCCTGAGGAAGAGACTTCTTGAAACACATGTAGATGTGAGGCAGGGTACAACAGGACTCCGGATGTCTCAATCGGGTAAGTATGAATGGTGATCCTTATATACAGCATTGCTATTGTTACAACTCTGCATGGTAGCCCTCCGGTTATCCTTGTGATGTCCCTGTTTGTGTTTTGGGGTTTATGGATTTTAAGGGTTGGTAGTTTTTAGGGGTGGGACCTTGTCTAAATTTAGTATTTTTGCATGTTTTATAAAGCTTTTTGTATCATGAATTATGTGATTTTTTTTTAACGATTTTCTAATATTGTGTCTGACAGTGCTGGAATTGTAGATTATTGTAATGCTTCCATAATGCTTGCCATACGTACCATAAAAAACTAGGCAAGTATTTGCAGCTGGTGCCGCTCTAGACCTAACAGTGAAAAGTTTTCTTGAAGGACCGAGATGAAAAAGACCCCGATACTCAAAGGTGGATGACACCACCCTATCTCTCCCGAGAAAAAAGTAATTGTGCAAAACTTGGAAATGTTGGCCAATCAAGATATTAGATTATGGTCTATGTATAAGAAGGTAATCCTACAAAGAATTTCATTGGAGAGACTGGAATAAAACACTGACTTGCCACTTGACAGGGCATACATACAAATGGACACATTTTACACATTTTTGAGTTGTTCCTAACTATTTGGACCCAAACTATCATCTGAATTATCACCAAATATATTTTCTCCTATTAAACTTTCTAAGCGATTTTCATAAAACACATGAACTACAGTATTATGTTTAAAAGTGGTCAAGGTTTTCTTGTCTACTCTGTTCCCTTCTCCGTAGTAAAGTTTAAAGGGGTACTCCGGTGAAAACCTTTTTTCTTTTAAATCAACTGGTGCCAGAAAGTTAAACAGATTTGTAAATTACAGTGTGAATTCGGGTAGAAAAACAGACATGGTCGCACATCTACAATCTTGTATAATGATCTGATTGCTTCTCAGCATAATATCAAAAACTAACAGGTTGTTATTATACATTTTTGATCAAAAAGTACAAGCCCACTCGCCACGTCAAGGCCACCTATCCAGAGTGGGTCCCTAACGTCCCTAGCATAAAATGGCGCAGCACCGGGCGGCGACCACCGCCGCCGCGACGACAATGCCCACAGGGGGGAACGACCCACCGGCAGAGCGGCCCCAATGCCACTCAAACCAGTCTATCAGCCTAACCCTATATAAGTAGTAGTTAGCTACACATGGGCCATTTCTTTCCTAGCAGCCTCCCTGTCTGACTGGGAGAGCATGGTAAGTGTGCTATTACACCTTGTTCACACTGGTGTGGTGCTGTGCGGCGTCCGTTGCTGCCGTGGCGCCGTGTCTGCTGGGAGGTGCGGCCCATAGACTGGTTTGAGTGGCATTGGGGCCGCTCTGCCAGTGGGTCGTTTTCCCCCCCTGTGGGCATTGGTGTCGCGGCGGTGGTGGTCGCCGCCCGGTGCTGCGCCATTTTATGCTAGGGACGTTAGGGACCCACTCTGGATAGGTGGCCTTGACGTGGCGAGTGGGCTTGTACTTTTTGATCAAAAATGTATATTAACAACCTGTTAGTTTTTGATATTATGCTGAGAAGCAATCAGATCATTATACAAGATTGTAGATGTGCGACCATGTCTGTTTCTTCTACCTGAATTCACACAGATTTGTAAATTACTTATATTAAAAAATCTTAATCCTTCCTGTACTTATTAGCGGCTGAATACTACAGAGGAAATTCTTTTCTTTTTGGAATGCTCTCTGATGACATCACGAGCACATCACATTGCTGACGTCATTATAATAATAATAACTCTTTATTGTTGTCCTTAGTGGGATTTGAACCCAAGGCCCCAGCACTGCAAGGCAGCAGTGCTAACCACTGAGCCACCGTGCTGCCCTTAGCCTACCACTGCTATGCATGGTTGCTAAAATGGACAGAGATGTCAGCAGAGAGCACTGTGCTCGTGATGTCATAGTGTTCCAAAAAGAAAGGAAATTCCTCTGTAGCATTCAGCAGCTAATAAGTACTGGAAGGATTACGATTTTTTAATAGAAGTAATTTACAAATATGTTTAACTTTCTGGCACCAGTTGATTTAAAAGAAAAAATGTTTTCACCGGAGTACCCCTTTAAAATTCCTACCGACTACAAGCTTCATCAGAATCGACATGCCAGGAAGCCAAGGTGTCCAATTCTACTCCATCCCTTCTCCTTGGAATTGGTTATAAATCTTACCAACCACAATCTTCTACTTGGAACCTCCACCACTCCAAGGGATTTACAGCCAGCGCAAATATACCACGATGGTAAGATGAAATACTTGGGGATCTTACAGTACTGCAGATCCTGAAGTATTTTATCTTACCACCGTGGTCTGTTTGCGCTGGCTGTAAATCACTTGGAGGGGTGGAGGATTAAAGTATTGGTAATACAGTGATCCCTCAACTTACAATGGCCTCAACATACAATAATTTCAACATACAATGATCTTTTCTGGACCATCGTAAGTTGAAACCAGACTCAACATACAATGCTACGGACAATCCAGATCTGTGAAACGTGTCAATGGCTGGAAGATCTGACCAATCAGAATGGGCATTCACTGGTAAAACCCCTGTATTACTGAAGCGTATGCACTGACTGGTGTCTGGTAGCGCCCCCTACAGTACAGGGAGGCATTACATGTTCTGTACTCTTCACCTGTATTACTGGAGCGTATGCACTGACTGGTGTCTGGTAGCGCCCCCTACAGTACAGGAAGGTATTACATGTTCTGTACACTTTACCTGTACCAGGGTTATCTGCTCCTTTGGACACCAGGTAAGGGCGACTCCATGTTACTTTTCTCCATGTTACAGTACTGGGTGTACTGTACAGGACTCTGAAGAAGCTCCTGTCCTCTACATAGACCAGTGTTTCCCAAGCAGGGTGCCCCCAGCTTCGGCAGGATAATGTACCTCAAGAGGTCACCTTCTCCTTGGCATAGGTTAGAAGCCTATAAGCATCATCACGTCTAAAGGAGAAGTCTCATGTAGGGCAATATATCTCCTATCCAAAGGAATGTCTGATCTCCTATATGGTGCCCCGACTCGCTTAGCGCAGGGAGCAGCGGTCGATACCTGCCCTCCATTCATCTCTATGGGAGAGCCTGAGATACACGAGTACATCACTTGTGTATCTCCGAGGAGCGGTTCAGGAGATCGCGGTGGATCTCAGCAGTTGTACCCTCGCAATCAGACACAATAGGAGATAAATTGTCTTACATGAGACTTCTCCTTTAAAGACCTGGGAACTTTAGGTCTACTCCATCTCCTTCTCTTTGGCATAGTTTCTAATTCTTACCAACTACAATCTTACAAGATTTCCATGTCCCCTTCTGCTCGGCATAGGTTTGACGTCTTACCGAACACAAACTTCTGGAGGACATTATATTTCAGCAGGCCTCGAACTTCAGGTCTACTCCATTGCCTTCTTCTTGGCTGAGGTTAATAGCCTTACAAACTGCAAGCATCAGCAAGAAATTACATATCAGAAGGGTGATATTTCCAAGTCTAGAACTTTCCTTCCTCCTTGGCATAAATTAAAAGCCTTACTGACTAGATGCTTAAACAGATTGCGATATCTCAATGGGCTTCAGGGAACTTCAGCTCAATTTTGTCCTTTTCCTGACATAGGTCTACACTATCCCCTTCTCCTCGGTATTGGTAAGAAGGTTCAATTACTAAAAGCTTTAGCAGTAGATGACCTCTGAAGGGGCCAAGATCTCCAGGTCTACTCCATCCTCTTCTTGGTATAGGTCGTCATCATCCTCCTCTCCCTGGCACAGGTAAGAAGTTTTACCAACTACAGGCTTCGGCACGATTCTACTGTTTATCTCTAGGATTCATCTATGCAAATGTAATTTTCTTGTGTGTACAAGATCTATATTCTCCCAGGGAAGCAAATGAATAAATATTGCTGATTGCTCCTCGGTGATTATTACATCGCCTTTACCTTGCTGTTATTTCCCGCTCGCACGATATGATGAGTGAAATCTGTTTTGATTTAATAGGTATAAAACACGGAAACACTGGAGTTATCTGTTTTGATTGTGATATTCTGAAGAGTCTCCAATGCACTAATAGTATTTGTGTACATATAACATGTTGTAATCATCTTGAAGGGCATCTTCTCAGGAAGAAAACAATGGATTTGTGTAGGAGGGACTCTCCTAATGGATTCTGAAGAGGAAGAGTTTGTAAATGATTCCGACATTACACTGTGAGGACCTATACCTGGAGCTGCTCCAATATAAAGCTGCTTTAGGTTGAGGGGACATTAACATTTGGTCATGGTAAAATTTTGGACCACCACGTAATCTTAAAGGGGTACTCGGCCCCTAGACATCTTATCCCCTATCCAAAGGATAGGGGATACGATGTCTAATCGCGAGGGACCCCCGTGATCTCCCTGCTGCACCCAGCATTCGTTTAGAGCATTGGATGCAGTGCTGGAGGCTCATGATGTCACTTCCACACTCCCTCAATGTAAGTTTATGGGAGGGGCCCATAGATTTGCATTGAGGGGGCGTGGCCATGATGTCACGAGCGGGCCACGGCCGTGATGTCACGAGCCTCCGCCCCGCATCGCCAGTCATCTGGTACGGAGCGAAGTTCGCTCCGTGCACCAGATATCTGGGGTGCCGCAGTCGAGATCGCAGGGGTTCCGCCATTGAAGGATAGAGGATAGGGGATATAATGTCTAGGGGCGGAGTACCCCTTTAAAGGGGTACTCCACTGGAATCTTAACCCTTCCAGTACTTATCAGCTGCTGAATGCTCCACAGGAAGTTATTTTCTTTTTGAATTTCCTTTCTGTCTGACCACAGGGCTCTCTGCTGACATCTCTGTCCATTTTAGTAACTGTTCAGAGCAGGAGAGGTTTGCTATGGGGATTTTCTCTTACTCTGGACAGTTCCTAAACTGGACAGAGGTGTCAGCAGAGAACATTGTGGTCAGACAGAAAGGAAATTCAAAAAGAAAAGAACTTCCTGTGAACCATCTAGCAGCTGATAAGTACTGGAAGGGTTAAGATTTTAAAATAAAAGTAAGTTACAAATTTGTTTTACTTTCTGGCACAAGTTGTTTTTAATTTTTTTCCCCAGTGGAGTACCCCCCCTTTAATGCTTCCTTATGGAAACATGGTCACATGTTAGGAATATGAGATATTTTTATTCAACGTTCAATAGGTTCCCCATAACCTTGTCTACCTAGAGGGGAACAGGTTAAATCAGGGCTGTGGTCATCCCTCCATATTGTGATGACTCTTGGATGACCGATTCATTTATATAGCGCCATGGAGACATTCCGCAAGCAGAATTTCAGAAGTGTGGATGGGAGTGCGGAATCCCATAGAAGTCTATGGGCTTTAATTTGAGGCGAAATTCCGCAAGCGGAAATTCTGCCGTGTGAATAGACCCTTAGGCTAGGTTCACACTACGGAATTTCTAGGCAGAATTTCTGCCAGAAATCGAGCCGGCAGCACTGGGACCACGCGGACTGCATTTCCTTCCCCATAGACGGCAATGCATTTCTGGGTGGATCTTTTGGTAGATCTTCTCAGAAATGCAGCGACATCTATGGGGACGGCAATGCAGTCCGTGCGGTCTTAGTGCCGCTGGCTCGATCTCCAGCAGAAATTCTGCCCAGAGATTCCACAGTGTGAACCTAGCCTAAGGGTCTATTCACACGTGCAGAATTCTGCCTCAAATGAAAGCCCAATAGACTTCTATGGGATTCCACACTTCTGAATAGCCGCATGCGGAATTTCTGCACAAATTCTGCACGAATTCCGCACCAGTTCCATACAAAATCTGCACAAGCCAGAAACCATCCAAAGAAGCAGAAGCGGAATTGGTGCAGAAATCCCGCCCGTGTCAATAGACCCTTAAGCTGCCTATTTTCTTTGAATCCTCTGTCTTTGGTGGAGACTGTTAATCACCTGATCGTCTTATAACCTGGGTTTGGGTCAGTGCACACTTTTTATTTACGGTAGGGTCACAGGTGCCATATTTTGCTACCTATTTTTTGTAGCTGATTTTGTTACCCATTGACTTCAATGAGTTGCGAAATACGCAACAGCAATTAGCATGAAAAATACGGCACGTGGGCCATTACCCTCAATGTGCGTTTTTAGAGACATATTGCTGCTATAAGGTAAAATGTGTTTGCCCTATAATCACAATTGAGGTGTTTTATGAAGATCTGAAGTCTTCAGGTTGTGTTTCCATGTTGCACTTTTTCCACATTTTGTAGCTTTTATACCACATTTTCACCATATTTGTGCTGTGATTTTTTTTCAAAATAGCTGTAAAAATTTGGCAATTTTAATCTGATCTGTGCAACTGCAGGAAAATAATGCCATTTTAAAGGGGTTTCAGGAAATTACATAAAAAAGGGGGGGAATAGTATACAGCAATAGTATACAGATAGAGCTGGAGGGGAGGTGCATAACTACAACATATATTGATCTCATAGAGATAGCAGCAGCAGTATACAGATAGATCTGAAGGGGAGATGTATAACTACTATATATCCTGATCCCAAAGTGATATCAGCAGTATACAGATAGAGCTGGACGGGAGGTGTATAACTACTATATATCCTAATTCCATAGATATAGCAGCAGCAGTGCACACAGAGCTGGAGGGGAGGTGTATACTATATATCCTGATCCCATAGAGATAGCAGCAGCAGTATACAGATAGATCTGGAGGGGAGATGTATAACTGCTACATATCCTTATACCCAAAGTGATATCAGCAATATACAGATAGAGCTGGACGGGAGGTGTATACTATATATCCTGATCCCATAGAGATAGCAGCAGCAGTATACAGACAGAGCTGGACAAGTGGTTTAAAACTACTATATATCCTAATCCCATAGAGATAGCAGCAGCAGAATACAGATAGAGCTGGACGGGAGAGGTATAACTACTATAGATATTGATCCCACAGAGAAAGCAACAGCAGTATACAGATAGCGTTAGGAGGGCAGGGGTCTGTAAGCTGCCTGGAAAGATTTGATGATGTCAAACAGCAAATCAGGTGACCCAAGACTGACCACTTCCTCTGACACACTAAGGACTGTGATTTCACATGACCCAGTACATGACCAAGATACAGTAATGAAACGCATGGATGCAGCTGTGCTGGAATGAAACAGATGGCGCTGTAGACCAAGTGATGGTGAGTGTGCAGGATAGGGGCAAAAAAACAACAACACAGAGTGCTTCTTTAAGGAAAAGCACCGCGATGAACCCCATTGTAAGTCAACGGAGTTCATTCAGGGGCGTTTAGGGATCCAGCACTGCCAGCAATGTTATCATGAAATCCATGGCCATGTGACCAGAACCTTAGATCACAAGAAAAATAAGGTTGCAAATGATTACACACCCTTTCGGCTGTCCGGGCATGCTGGGAGTTGTAGTTTTACAACAGCTGGAGGCACCCTGGTTGGGAAACAGTGGTGTAGGGCAGTGGTCTTCAGCCTGCAGACCTCCAGATGTTGCAAAACTACAACTCCCAGCATGCCCGGACAGCCGTTGGCTGTCCGGGCATGCTGGGAGTTGTTGTTCTGCAACATCTGGAGGTCCGCAGTTTGAAGACCACTGATTTAGGTCTATTTTGTGACTAGAGAAGAAAACACTGTTTACCTCCAATGCGGTACTAGATAAGTAAAGCACCGCGCTGACAAATTTACTCTACATTTTATGTAAATTCTGAAGAAGGTTATAAAACGTTGATTAAAAGGGGAAGTCGCCTTTAAAAAAAAAAAGAAAAAAATGACATCGCATTGTTACTAAGCAGCTGGGAAAGCTTTAAAAGCCACTTTCAGCTACTTTCATATTTCGTGGAAATGTTTCTGTTGACTTTATTAAGGTTGCAGAGAGTAGCGAGTAGTTTTTATTTTTTAATTTTTTTTTTTTTATTATTTATATGTTAAGAGTTGTTGCTTCCAAAGTTGGTTTTTACCAAGCACTCAATGCCGTACTTCACATCCAGGGAAAGTGCAATGGAAATGATTGCATAATTTGGGTTCGGTCTGAAGTACTTTAGAAAAAGCAGGTTTAATTGAGCATATACAGACTTGTTATCTTGTCAATCCGGGAGGAGGCAGTCCCTGCAGGTAAAAAGTACGCTCATCACCGCCGCCGCCGGTGGCACGCCGCTCCTGGCCTCTCTATAGTCGCTTCTTTTATGCTGTCAATTAACATTAGGCTTTGCTGCTCATGCTAGCTGAACGGGATGGATTCCTTCAGCTGAAACTGATCGAGCTGATGCTTTGATAAGGATTAGTGACGTCAATGTAATTCATCCGTCACTTGATGTCCTTATAAATACCATTACATACAGTAAAAGTCCTTAAATTTGCCACCAACAACACCTGATACCTTCCAGATTATCGGATATACAGAGGCAATTCACTGTATCGCCACCATACTTGTGTTCTTCCGTGATGTGGGCAGTGGTGCACGAAATCTTTTAACATATTCTTAAACCATTTATACAGGACAAACCTCAAAGGCATTTGAATATCTAGTGGTAGATAGGATTCCTAAATAAATACAGACACCAGACTAAACCAGACCCGCTAAAGAGAGACACAAACCTGACCCCTTAAATAAATACAGACTCAAAACCTGGTGTAGACCTTAGACCAAAGCCCACAAACTAATACAGACCCTAGACCATATCCCTAAACTAATGCAGACCTCGGACCAGACTCCTAAACTAATACAGACCTCAGACCTGACCACCCAAACTAATAAAGACACCAGACCAGATCCCTAAACTAATACAGACCCCAGACCTGACCACCCAAACTAATACAGACCCCAGACCAGATCCCTAAACTAATACAGACCCCAGACCTGACCACCCAAACTAATACAGACCTCAGATCAGATCCATAAACTAATGCAGACCTCGGACCACACTCCTAAACTAATACAGACCTCAGACCTGACCACCCAAACTAATACAGACCCCAGACCAGATCCCTAAACTTATATAGACCCCAGACCTGACCACCCAAACTAATACAGACCCCAGACCAGATCCCTAAACTAATACAGACCCCAGACCTGACCACCCAAACTAATACAGACCCCAGACCAGATCCCTAAACTAATGCAGACCTCAGACCAGACTCATAAACTAATACAGACCCCAGACCTGACCACCCAAACTAATACAGACCCCAGACCAGATCCCTAAACTAATGAAGACCTCAGACCAGACTCCTAAACTAATACAGACCTCAGACCTGACCACCCAAACTAATACAGACCCCAGACCAGATCCCTAAACTAATACAGACCCCAGACCAGATCCCTAAACTAATACAGACCCCAGACCTGACCAACCAAACTAATACATACCCCAGACCAGACTCCTAAACTAATACAGACCCCAGACCTGACCACCCAAACTAATACAGACCCCAGACCAGATCCCTAAACTAATACAGACCCCAGACCTGACCACCCAAACTAATACAGACCCCAGACCTGACCCCTAAACGAATGCCGACCTCAGACCAGACTCCTAAACGAATACAGACTCCAGACCTGACCACCTAAACTGATACAGACCCCAAACCAGACTCCTAAACTAATACAGACCCCCAGATCAGATCCTTAAACTAAAGCAGACCTCAGACCAGACCCATAAACTAATACAGACCCCACACCTGAGCACCTAAACTAATACAGACCCCAGACCTGACCACCTAATCTGATACAGACCCCAGACCAGACTCCGAAACTAATACAGACCCCGGATCAGATCCTTAAACTAAAGCAGACCTCAGACCAGACCCCCTAAACTAATACAGCCCCCACACCTGACCACCTAAACTAATATAGACCCCAGACCAGACCTCTAAATAAATACAGACCCCTGTCCAGACACCTTAACTAATACAGACCCCAGACCAGACACCTAAACTAATACAGACCCCAGACCTGACCACCTAAACTAATATAAACCTTATACTAGACCCCTAAATTAATACATACCCCAGACCAGACCATCTAGACTAATACAGACCTCAGACCTGACTCCCTACAATAATGCAAACCTATGACATGACCCCTTATACTAATAAAGACTTCAGACCAAACCCCTTTATACTAATACAGTCTTCAGACCAGAACCCCTAAACTAATACAGTCACTAGAGAATACCCTCTAAACTAATACAGACACCAGATCTCTTAAACGAATACAGACCGCAGACCAGACCCCTACACAAATACAGACCTTAGACTAGACACCTAAACAATTACAGTCCCCAGACCAGACCCCCCACAGACCCTAGATCAGATCCTGAATGGGGTATTCCGGGCAAAAACATTTTATCCCCTATCCAAAGGATAGGGGATAAGATGTCTGATCGCAGGGGGCCCACTGCTGGGACCCCCCCCCCCCCCACACTCCCCGCGATCTCCCTGCAGCACCCGCATTCTATGCCAGAGCTGCGTCTCCAGTTTTGGAAACCTCCGGGTTTCCAGGACTGGGGACGTGACGTCACGTCACGCCCCCTCCATTCATGTCTATTGGAAAAAAAATCTTTACCCTTCCAGTACTTTTAGCAGCTGTATGCTACAGAGGAAATTCTTTTCTTTTCGAATTTCGTTTTTGTGTTGTCCACAGTGCTCTCTGCTCACATCTCTGTCCATGTCAGGAACTGTCCAGAGCAGGAGAAAATCCCCATAGAAAACCTATGCTGCTCTGGACAGTTCTTAAAATGGACAGAGATGTCAGCAGAGAGAGCACTGTGCTTGTGATGTCAGCAGAGAGCTCTGTGTTCCAAAAAGAAAAGAATTTCCTCTGTAGTATTTAGCAGCTAATAAGTACTAGAAGGATTAAGATTTTTTTTAATAGAAGTAATTTACAAATCTGTTTAACTTTCTGGCACCAGTTGATTTTTTTTTTAAAACAAACTTTCACCCCTTTAAGTGACATCACTGCAGTGATGTCATCAGCCCCAGCTTAGAGGCTCATTCCACTAAAATTACTGAAAGTGAAAGTTCTTATACAAGCGGTGCTCCTCTTCTTTCCGATGGTGGGTCTACTGTAACAAATCTACGCACACATCAGAGATGAAGCGTTATTGTAAATATTTTAGGTCCATCGATCCCGGTGGACGCCAACAATGTGCGTCTGCTTAATGTAAAGAAGACCAGGGCTGGACTGAGAGTTCTTTTGGGGCCCCAGGCCTTACAGGTCACGGTCTCCTTATCAGCCACTATGACCATGATATTCTTGCCTAAATTACTTTTGAGGAGCCACAAACTGCACTTAAACGATGTTAATTGACAAAAAGCCCTAAGGGCCTCTCCAGGCCAAGGGGCCCTACTGGGCAACAATTGACAATATTCACTGTATACGCACCGTCCATCTACAGATAGAGTCCCAACCATACGTGACTAGGGCCTAAGTGGTTAGGGCCTAAGGTTAGTCCTTCTTTCACCTCGGTGTAAAACAGGCATAGGCAACCTTCGGCACTGCAGATGTTTTGGACTACATCTCCCATGATGCTCTTACAGCCAAAATGCTGACAAAGCATCATGGGAGATGTAGTCCAAAACATCAGCAGTGCCGAAGGTTGCCTAGTGTAGCCTGGTGTAAAACATAACCCAGGCCATAAGCTATAAGCCATAACTTCAGACCTGTATCAGTGTCCCGCAACCAATGTGCCTCCAGCTGTTGCAAAACTACAACTCCCAGCATGCCCGGACAGCCTTCGGCTGTCCGGGCATGCTGGGAGTTGTAGTTTTGCAACAGCTGGAGGCACATTGGTTGTGAAACACGTCCCTGGACAATAAGCAGATTTCAAAGTCCTTACTTGAACTTCCATCAATCAGCAGTGGGAAAACCTGACAGCAAGGCTATGTTCACACGGCAGAATTTCCGCATGCGGATTCCGCACCGATTCCGCACAAGCCAGAAACCACCCAAATGAAGGCGGATGCGGAATTGGTCCGTGTGTGTAAATTCTGCCGTGTGAATATAATCTGAGTGATTTCTCTGCAGCTCCCCCACAGGAGGAATGAGGTACTACATAGTGTCCATTCACCGTCATAGCTTGTCTATGCAATCCAGGACAGGACAGGTCCTTTGGCCATCCGGGCATGCTGGGAGTTGTAGCTTTGCAACAGATAGAGACCTCCTCGTTGCGAAACACGACCCTGCACAATAAGCAGATTTCAAAGTCTTCACTTCCACCTCCATCGATCAGCTGTGGGTAAACCTGGCAGTAGCAGCTCCCCCACAGGAGGAATTAGGTATTACACAGAGTCCATTCACCTTAAAGGGGTACTCCAGTGGAAAACTATTTTTTTTTTTTTTTAATCAACTGGTGCCAGAAAGTCAAACAGATTTGTAAATTATTATAAACAAAACGGAGAGGCTCCTGTCTGTCTAACAATCACCAAGGACCCGAGCAACCCAACACACACCTATACCCACGGTGTATAAAATTAAGATCAATATGGAAAAAATAAATGGGGCTCAAGGGTCAAAGATATCTGGTTTAAGTTGATTGGTATTTATTAATATAAAATACAAAAAGAACTAAATAGGGATGTACAGGGCCCTTGTACTACCCTAATTAATTAAATAATACAAAATAAAATATGATAATCCCAATATAAAAAACTAAAATTAACTATAAAATTAATAACAACTATAAAATGCAATTTGAGCCTGTATATCAATATGTAGATCTTCTGATCTTGAGGAACAGCACAATATAAAAGTTCATTCCACAACTCTTGTTTCCAAAAGATCTTCAATAAGATAAAATGTATCCGCTACAAATAATCAATTGATGCGGTAGTGCTGTATCCATCCAAACCTTGGCAACTAGATCTCACCAACACAGTGATACAATGTGGCACTTTGTGAGCAGTGAACAGTCATTCAGAATCACTCTTTAAGCATAGAAGCCAGTTTGCAATATTTTTCATATAATGCTCACCACTCCGAGATATCACAGATCTCCCTTCAGTTGGGGGCCGGCTGTATAACGTCTTGTGGCCGGTGCCTTGCCTCTGTCCGGGATCGTGCTGCTGGAGTCTCGGCCAACTCCTAAAATCGCGGCACTTGGTGGTGGGCACCGTTTGGGGGACTGCAGCGCTGTCAAGCGGAGCCCCTTGGTCTGACCAACTTAGAATGAGGGTGGTCTGGAGACCTCAAGTCTTTGTTGCAGATGGCCCGATTGGCTTCTCGCTAGTGGTCGTTGCATGCGATAGGCAGAGTGAGTAAATCGGCGGCGTTCCTCGTGCAAAGGTCGCGCGCTCAGAAGATGGTTCACTGTGATGGATGCCTTAGATCTGGCAAATGATTATTATTCTCTCAGAAGAATGTTCTTTAATGACAGGCTCAATATCGCAATGTCTAAATCGCTGGACGCGTTTCAAAACCTTCCTCGGTTTTTTCTTCAGCAGCGGAACGTGTGAATTATATCAAACTGATGGTTTATATATCTTAAATCACGCCCCTTCAAAATGACCTAACCTATGACCTCACATCCTGAACAAAAAATCTATTAATTACCATTGTGGATACTAACAAAATATAAAAAGAAGAAATACATAAGAAATAAATAAATAAACCCCATTTTAAGCTTATCTGTTCACGTTTATACACACTATATAACATAATAAACCATATACGATTCGTATATAATTATAAGACATAAAGGAAAACACATAAACCCCTGCTAGGACTGTTGGTACTAATCAATGCCAGTAAGCCACTGGAACCGACGCTGAAATAACATAATATCTAATTGTAATAAGGTAAATAGCATATGAAAAATAATATATACACAATATATATAAACGAATACATATAAAAAAAGTGTAATAATTAGTGAAACATAAATAAATATAAATATATATATATATATTCATATATATACACACGGAAAAATATATAATAATAAAAATAAAAATAAAAATAAAATTAAAATAAAAATAAAAATAAAATAAAAATAAAAATAAAAATAAAAAATAAAAAATATATAAAATAAATAAAATAAAATAAAATAAAATAAAATAAAAATAAAAATAAAAATAAAATAAAAAATAATACAAATAAAAATAAAAATAAAAATAAAAATAAAAATCAAAATAATAATAATATAAGATAAAAAGATACAAATAGAAATGCAAATAAAATGCAAATAAAAATAAAAATAAAAATAAAAATAAAAGTAAAAATAAAAATAAAAATACAAATAAAAATAAAAATAAAAATAATAATAATATTTAAAAATAAAAATAAAAATAAAAATAAAAATAAAAAATTTTTGTAGTAGAAATAAAAATAAAATTTGAATTGTAAATATTGAAAATAAATTTCATGGGCTATCGGGCATCTCTAAATAGTAATATGTAAATATGACAGCAAAATGGAACATATACAGACTCAAAAGTGTATATTATTTGTACATACAGATTTCAGGCTACTAACTCTTCTCTATAGTAGCGCTGGGAAGGGCCCGACAAAGGGTCTGTCGGAGTACTGGGAAACAGTCAAACGCCGACAGACCGTCCAAAGGGCCCAACCCCACTTTCAGTCCAAAAAACCAAAAATTTCTAGATCGCTGTTCAGACCTCTAGGAGCCAAGGTGCCGAATTCGAAGATTTTCCTCGACTCGGCTCTTGACATTTTGTTAATAAAATTGCCCCCCCTCCAGTCATGTTGAATTTGTTGTATGGCCATATATTTAAGATTATTTGGGTTCCCTTGATGATACTGTTTGAAATGTGCAGAAAGGGGGTGTTTCTCATTTTGTTTCTTAATATTGTAACGATGTTCTAATATTCGGGTTTTGAGTGCCCGTGACGTGCGTCCCACGTATTGTTTCTGGCACGGACACTCAATTATGTAGATAACTCCCTTACTTGCACAATTCAAAAATTCATTGATCTCAAAGACAAAATCATTTGTAAACGATTTCACTGATAAAGTACGTTTATCAAATTTAGTTACTTTACAACTCGGGCATTGACCACATCTAAAAAAAACCTTGAGGTCTATCAGTGTGGAAGATGCTTTTTTGTGCAAAATTTCTGCTCGAACAGTAGGTGCAATTTTAATACTCAAATTAGCTGCTTTTGTGTAAATGATTGGTGGTTTGGGTGGAAGGATATCACCCAACACTTTATCTTGTTGTAATATTGGCCAATATTTAGTAATGATGCTTTCAATTTTTTTATGTTTGGTATTAAAGGGTATGATCAATTTGGATTGTTCTAACTCGTTTGTAGATCTTGAAATTGGGTTTTTGGGAATAAAAAATGTAGATCTGTCTACCTTACGTACTTTCTCTAACGATTGCTGGATATTAATCAGGGGGTAATTTTTTTCTAAAAATTGGTTGGTGAGGATGATAGCTTCTGCTTCAAATTGTTCATCATATGTGCAATTACGTTTTAATCTACGAAACTGGCTTGTTGGCACATTAATTAGCCACTGAGGTAGATGGCAACTGGTATGTAATATAAATCCATTCTTAGCTACTGGTTTATGGTAAGTGCTGCAAATCAAACTAGTGTTACTGGTGGTGATAAGTAAATCTAAAAATTCAACAGAAGTAGAACTAATATTAGGAGTGAATTGTAAATTAAGATTATTAGAATTAAGTGATGATATAAATGAGTCTAATTCAATACTGGAGCCACGCCAAATGAAAAAAATATCGTCGATATAACGATGCCAGGACACCAGATTCTCCCCCAGTTGGGGATTGATGGTGGTACATTCCCAATTAGCCATAAAAAGATTGGCATAACTGGGGGCGAATCTGGTGCCCATGGCTGTACCGTTAATCTGTAAAAAATAATCTGAACCAAATAAAAAATAATTATGTGTGAGAATAAAAGATATACTCTCTGTGATAAAGTTGATTTGTTCTGGTAATAACTCTGCATATTTATGTAACATAGAAGAAATGGCCTCAATACCTTGCTGGTGATTGATAACAGTATACAATGAGCTAACGTCCAAAGTGCCTAAGAGCCAAGTAGGGTCCCACTTTACTGTCTCCACTATCTTTATTATTTGTGTAGTGTCCCTCAAATACGAATCTGTTAGTTTCACCAAGGGTTGCAAAAACTGATCTATATATTGGGAGAGATTTGAAGTAATTGATCCAATACCCGACACTATTGGTCGGCCTGGTGGATGACTGGCATTCTTGTGGATTTTGGGTATCGTATAAAATACAGGTATACGTTTGGGTGTCCCTGTAATAAAATCATATTCATGTTTGGATAATATACCCTTCTCTTTTGCTCTATCACATAATGTCGTCAGCTCTTCATGGAACTGTGTGGTAGGATCTCCCTGGAGTTTTTTATATGTGTTGCAATCATTTAGCTGAGATAAACATTCTTGAGAGTATGAGGAGGTGTCCATCACCACTATGCCACCTCCCTTATCTGCAGGCCTAATGGTGATGGACAGATCCTTTTGCAGATCTTTAATGGCTCCTATTTCTGCTGGGGTAAGGTTAACCCATGGATTTCTTGTAGTTCTGATTTTTCTAAGGTCACTTTCTACTGCCTTCTTGAATGCAGTCATATCTGAACTAATCTCATGTCTCGGAAAGAAATTGGATCTATTTTTCAAGGTCGTGTGTTCATAAGTGGATGTGGAATTGATAGGGGCTATTGGGTTTTTCAAAAAATATTTTTTGAGACTTAATTTACGTATATATTTTTCTATCCCAATATATATGCCAAATTTATCAAGCTGTTGACTTGGTGCAAATTTAAGTCCTTTATTTAATAGGCTAATTTGGTTGGGTTTTAATGTGACTGAACTAAGATTGAATATTACATTTTCCATCTCTAAATTTTGCTTGATTTTGTTTTGGGTTGCTCTACCTCTTCTATTATATCCTCTACGTACTCTCTTTTTCTGTTCATGTTTTGACTGGTTGGGCCGATGAGTGGAGTTGGATGGACCTGTGCTATGGTCTCTATTGTTTGTATTACTTTCCTGGGTTCCATAGTGTGTTTGGGTAGTGGTTGAAGGTTGGGATTGTGAAATTGGGAGTTCGTGGGGTGATATGGAGTCTGGTGATATGTGAATTGTGATTTCTTGAATTGTGGATTGTACATTGTATGGGGTTTGGAGTGACGCCAGTGGTGATGAGGGGAATGTGATGGCCGGGGACTGTATGTGTTGGGATAACCCCGAGCATATTGGGGTTTGTAACCGTAATGAGGTCTGTAATAGTTCTTTTGAGGTGAATGTGGACGGTGTCTTGGTGGAGGAGTATTGGCTAAAAAATGATTATCTGAGGCTAGTGCAGAAAACCTGTTTTGTGTGGGTACATTATAAGTGTGTGATATGGTTTGTTCGGGTGTCTGTGTTTGTTTCTTTCTATTCCAAAGGTGTTTCTTTGTTTTTTTGCTAATTATCTCATTTTCTACCGTATCAAGTTTTTTGCACAGGCATTCTTGGTATTTTAAAAATTCTGCTGTTTTTTCAAATGATTCTATAGTAGTGCGTAAGGATGCTATTTTAGAGTCAATTTCCACTAATAATTCTTGCCTTCTTTCTACCACCAATTTGGTTGCTTCAATGGATACTTGTTTAAAAAATGTATTCCATTTAACATTAAATGTATCTCCATCTAAATCTCCTGCTGGAGTTTTATATACCGTTAATCCCTTGGGAATATTGCCCGTACTAATCATATAACCAAGTGTTTTAATTTCCCATTTTTGTCTCAAATTTTTAATTAAATAGTGTTCTAGTTCTCTAAAAGTATCAGACACAATTTTTTGCGGATGTGAGGTATCTAATTTCATATTGGGATCATCTGAAAATTCAAAAACATCAACATTTTGTTGTTTTTTGGCTAGATGCGACCAAATATCCATGACTGTCAGACCTACAGAGCTCAATCTCCCAGGTATAAAAGGAATAAAGTATTATAAACAAAACGGAGAGGCTCCTGTCTGTCTAACAATCACCAAGGACCCGAGCAACCCAACACACACCTATACCCACGGTGTATAAAATTAAGATCAATATGGAAAAAATAAATGGGGCTCAAGGGTCAAAGATATCTGGTTTAAGTTGATTGGTATTTATTAATATAAAATACAAAAAGAACTAAATAGGGATGTACAGGGCCCTTGTACTACCCTAATTAATTAAATAATACAAAATAAAATATGATAATCCCAATATAAAAAACTAAAATTAACTATAAAATTAATAACAACTATAAAATGCAATTTGAGCCTGTATATCAATATGTAGATCTTCTGATCTTGAGGAACAGCACAATATAAAAGTTCATTCCACAACTCTTGTTTCCAAAAGATCTTCAATAAGATAAAATGTATCCGCTACAAATAATCAATTGATGCGGTAGTGCTGTATCCATCCAAACCTTGGCAACTAGATCTCACCAACACAGTGATACAATGTGGCACTTTGTGAGCAGTGAACAGTCATTCAGAATCACTCTTTAAGCATAGAAGCCAGTTTGCAATATTTTTCATATAATGCTCACCACTCCGAGATATCACAGATCTCCCTTCAGTTGGGGGCCGGCTGTATAACGTCTTGTGGCCGGTGCCTTGCCTCTGTCCGGGATCGTGCTGCTGGAGTCTCGGCCAACTCCTAAAATCGCGGCACTTGGTGGTGGGCACCGTTTGGGGGACTGCAGCGCTGTCAAGCGGAGCCCCTTGGTCTGACCAACTTAGAATGAGGGTGGTCTGGAGACCTCAAGTCTTTGTTGCAGATGGCCCGATTGGCTTCTCGCTAGTGGTCGTTGCATGCGATAGGCAGAGTGAGTAAATCGGCGGCGTTCCTCGTGCAAAGGTCGCGCGCTCAGAAGATGGTTCACTGTGATGGATGCCTTAGATCTGGCAAATGATTATTATTCTCTCAGAAGAATGTTCTTTAATGACAGGCTCAATATCGCAATGTCTAAATCGCTGGACGCGTTTCAAAACCTTCCTCGGTTTTTTCTTCAGCAGCGGAACGTGTGAATTATATCAAACTGATGGTTTATATATCTTAAATCACGCCCCTTCAAAATGACCTAACCTATGACCTCACATCCTGAACAAAAAATCTATTAATTACCATTGTGGATACTAACAAAATATAAAAAGAAGAAATACATAAGAAATAAATAAATAAACCCCATTTTAAGCTTATCTGTTCACGTTTATACACACTATATAACATAATAAACCATATACGATTCGTATATAATTATAAGACATAAAGGAAAACACATAAACCCCTGCTAGGACTGTTGGTACTAATCAATGCCAGTAAGCCACTGGAACCGACGCTGAAATAACATAATATCTAATTGTAATAAGGTAAATAGCATATGAAAAATAATATATACACAATATATATAAACGAATACATATAAAAAAAGTGTAATAATTAGTGAAACATAAATAAATATAAATATATATATATATATTCATATATATACACACTCTATAGAGAAGAGTTAGTAGCCTGAAATCTGTATGTACAAATAATATACACTTTTGAGTCTGTATATGTTCCATTTTGCTGTCATATTTACATATTACTATTTAGAGATGCCCGATAGCCCATGAAATTTATTTTCAATATTTACAATTCAAATTTTATTTTTATTTCTACTACAAAAATTTTTTATTTTTATTTTTATTTTTATTTTTATTTTTAAATATTATTATTATTTTTATTTTTATTTTTATTTGTATTTTTATTTTTATTTTTACTTTTATTTTTATTTTTATTTTTATTTGCATTTTATTTGCATTTCTATTTGTATCTTTTTATCTTATATTATTATTATTTTGATTTTTATTTTTATTTTTATTTTTATTTTTATTTGTATTATTTTTTATTTTATTTTTATTTTTATTTTTATTTTATTTTATTTTATTTTATTTATTTTATATATTTTTTATTTTTTATTTTTATTTTTATTTTTATTTTTATTTTTATTTTTATTTTATTTTTATTTTTATTTTTATTTTTATTTTTATTTTATTTTTATTTTTATTTTTATTTTTATTATTATATATTTTTCCGTGTGTATATATATGAATATATATATATATATTTATATTTATTTATGTTTCACTAATTATTACACTTTTTTTATATGTATTCGTTTATATATATTGTGTATATATTATTTTTCATATGCTATTTACCTTATTACAATTAGATATTATGTTATTTCAGCGTCGGTTCCAGTGGCTTACTGGCATTGATTAGTACCAACAGTCCTAGCAGGGGTTTATGTGTTTTCCTTTATGTCTTATAATTATATACGAATCGTATATGGTTTATTATGTTATATAGTGTGTATAAACGTGAACAGATAAGCTTAAAATGGGGTTTATTTATTTATTTCTTATGTATTTCTTCTTTTTATATTTTGTTAGTATCCACAATGGTAATTAATAGATTTTTTGTTCAGGATGTGAGGTCATAGGTTAGGTCATTTTGAAGGGGCGTGATTTAAGATATATAAACCATCAGTTTGATATAATTCACACGTTCCGCTGCTGAAGAAAAAACCGAGGAAGGTTTTGAAACGCGTCCAGCGATTTAGACATTGCGATATTGAGCCTGTCATTAAAGAACATTCTTCTGAGAGAATAATAATCATTTGCCAGATCTAAGGCATCCATCACAGTGAACCATCTTCTGAGCGCGCGACCTTTGCACGAGGAACGCCGCCGATTTACTCACTCTGCCTATCGCATGCAACGACCACTAGCGAGAAGCCAATCGGGCCATCTGCAACAAAGACTTGAGGTCTCCAGACCACCCTCATTCTAAGTTGGTCAGACCAAGGGGCTCCGCTTGACAGCGCTGCAGTCCCCCAAACGGTGCCCACCACCAAGTGCCGCGATTTTAGGAGTTGGCCGAGACTCCAGCAGCACGATCCCGGACAGAGGCAAGGCACCGGCCACAAGACGTTATACAGCCGGCCCCCAACTGAAGGGAGATCTGTGATATCTCGGAGTGGTGAGCATTATATGAAAAATATTGCAAACTGGCTTCTATGCTTAAAGAGTGATTCTGAATGACTGTTCACTGCTCACAAAGTGCCACATTGTATCACTGTGTTGGTGAGATCTAGTTGCCAAGGTTTGGATGGATACAGCACTACCGCATCAATTGATTATTTGTAGCGGATACATTTTATCTTATTGAAGATCTTTTGGAAACAAGAGTTGTGGAATGAACTTTTATATTGTGCTGTTCCTCAAGATCAGAAGATCTACATATTGATATACAGGCTCAAATTGCATTTTATAGTTGTTATTAATTTTATAGTTAATTTTAGTTTTTTATATTGGGATTATCATATTTTATTTTGTATTATTTAATTAATTAGGGTAGTACAAGGGCCCTGTACATCCCTATTTAGTTCTTTTTGTATTTTATATTAATAAATACCAATCAACTTAAACCAGATATCTTTGACCCTTGAGCCCCATTTATTTTTTCCATATTGATCTTAATTTTATACACCGTGGGTATAGGTGTGTGTTGGGTTGCTCGGGTCCTTGGTGATTGTTAGACAGACAGGAGCCTCTCCGTTTTGTTTATAATACTTTATTCCTTTTATACCTGGGAGATTGAGCTCTGTAGGTCTGACAGTCATGGATATTTGGTCGCATCTAGCCAAAAAACAACAAAATGTTGATGTTTTTGAATTTTCAGATGATCCCAATATGAAATTAGATACCTCACATCCGCAAAAAATTGTGTCTGATACTTTTAGAGAACTAGAACACTATTTAATTAAAAATTTGAGACAAAAATGGGAAATTAAAACACTTGGTTATATGATTAGTACGGGCAATATTCCCAAGGGATTAACGGTATATAAAACTCCAGCAGGAGATTTAGATGGAGATACATTTAATGTTAAATGGAATACATTTTTTAAACAAGTATCCATTGAAGCAACCAAATTGGTGGTAGAAAGAAGGCAAGAATTATTAGTGGAAATTGACTCTAAAATAGCATCCTTACGCACTACTATAGAATCATTTGAAAAAACAGCAGAATTTTTAAAATACCAAGAATGCCTGTGCAAAAAACTTGATACGGTAGAAAATGAGATAATTAGCAAAAAAACAAAGAAACACCTTTGGAATAGAAAGAAACAAACACAGACACCCGAACAAACCATATCACACACTTATAATGTACCCACACAAAACAGGTTTTCTGCACTAGCCTCAGATAATCATTTTTTAGCCAATACTCCTCCACCAAGACACCGTCCACATTCACCTCAAAAGAACTATTACAGACCTCATTACGGTTACAAACCCCAATATGCTCGGGGTTATCCCAACACATACAGTCCCCGGCCATCACATTCCCCTCATCACCACTGGCGTCACTCCAAACCCCATACAATGTACAATCCACAATTCAAGAAATCACAATTCACATATCACCAGACTCCATATCACCCCACGAACTCCCAATTTCACAATCCCAACCTTCAACCACTACCCAAACACACTATGGAACCCAGGAAAGTAATACAAACAATAGAGACCATAGCACAGGTCCATCCAACTCCACTCATCGGCCCAACCAGTCAAAACATGAACAGAAAAAGAGAGTACGTAGAGGATATAATAGAAGAGGTAGAGCAACCCAAAACAAAATCAAGCAAAATTTAGAGATGGAAAATGTAATATTCAATCTTAGTTCAGTCACATTAAAACCCAACCAAATTAGCCTATTAAATAAAGGACTTAAATTTGCACCAAGTCAACAGCTTGATAAATTTGGCATATATATTGGGATAGAAAAATATATACGTAAATTAAGTCTCAAAAAATATTTTTTGAAAAACCCAATAGCCCCTATCAATTCCACATCCACTTATGAACACACGACCTTGAAAAATAGATCCAATTTCTTTCCGAGACATGAGATTAGTTCAGATATGACTGCATTCAAGAAGGCAGTAGAAAGTGACCTTAGAAAAATCAGAACTACAAGAAATCCATGGGTTAACCTTACCCCAGCAGAAATAGGAGCCATTAAAGATCTGCAAAAGGATCTGTCCATCACCATTAGGCCTGCAGATAAGGGAGGTGGCATAGTGGTGATGGACACCTCCTCATACTCTCAAGAATGTTTATCTCAGCTAAATGATTGCAACACATATAAAAAACTCCAGGGAGATCCTACCACACAGTTCCATGAAGAGCTGACGACATTATGTGATAGAGCAAAAGAGAAGGGTATATTATCCAAACATGAATATGATTTTATTACAGGGACACCCAAACGTATACCTGTATTTTATACGATACCCAAAATCCACAAGAATGCCAGTCATCCACCAGGCCGACCAATAGTGTCGGGTATTGGATCAATTACTTCAAATCTCTCCCAATATATAGATCAGTTTTTGCAACCCTTGGTGAAACTAACAGATTCGTATTTGAGGGACACTACACAAATAATAAAGATAGTGGAGACAGTAAAGTGGGACCCTACTTGGCTCTTAGGCACTTTGGACGTTAGCTCATTGTATACTGTTATCAATCACCAGCAAGGTATTGAGGCCATTTCTTCTATGTTACATAAATATGCAGAGTTATTACCAGAACAAATCAACTTTATCACAGAGAGTATATCTTTTATTCTCACACATAATTATTTTTTATTTGGTTCAGATTATTTTTTACAGATTAACGGTACAGCCATGGGCACCAGATTCGCCCCCAGTTATGCCAATCTTTTTATGGCTAATTGGGAATGTACCACCATCAATCCCCAACTGGGGGAGAATCTGGTGTCCTGGCATCGTTATATCGACGATATTTTTTTCATTTGGCGTGGCTCCAGTATTGAATTAGACTCATTTATATCATCACTTAATTCTAATAATCTTAATTTACAATTCACTCCTAATATTAGTTCTACTTCTGTTGAATTTTTAGATTTACTTATCACCACCAGTAACACTAGTTTGATTTGCAGCACTTACCATAAACCAGTAGCTAAGAATGGATTTATATTACATACCAGTTGCCATCTACCTCAGTGGCTAATTAATGTGCCAACAAGCCAGTTTCGTAGATTAAAACGTAATTGCACATATGATGAACAATTTGAAGCAGAAGCTATCATCCTCACCAACCAATTTTTAGAAAAAAATTACCCCCTGATTAATATCCAGCAATCGTTAGAGAAAGTACGTAAGGTAGACAGATCTACATTTTTTATTCCCAAAAACCCAATTTCAAGATCTACAAACGAGTTAGAACAATCCAAATTGATCATACCCTTTAATACCAAACATAAAAAAATTGAAAGCATCATTACTAAATATTGGCCAATATTACAACAAGATAAAGTGTTGGGTGATATCCTTCCACCCAAACCACCAATCATTTACACAAAAGCAGCTAATTTGAGTATTAAAATTGCACCTACTGTTCGAGCAGAAATTTTGCACAAAAAAGCATCTTCCACACTGATAGACCTCAAGGTTTTTTTTAGATGTGGTCAATGCCCGAGTTGTAAAGTAACTAAATTTGATAAACGTACTTTATCAGTGAAATCGTTTACAAATGATTTTGTCTTTGAGATCAATGAATTTTTGAATTGTGCAAGTAAGGGAGTTATCTACATAATTGAGTGTCCGTGCCAGAAACAATACGTGGGACGCACGTCACGGGCACTCAAAACCCGAATATTAGAACATCGTTACAATATTAAGAAACAAAATGAGAAACACCCCCTTTCTGCACATTTCAAACAGTATCATCAAGGGAACCCAAATAATCTTAAATATATGGCCATACAACAAATTCAACATGACTGGAGGGGGGGCAATTTTATTAACAAAATGTCAAGAGCCGAGTCGAGGAAAATCTTCGAATTCGGCACCTTGGCTCCTAGAGGTCTGAACAGCGATCTAGAAATTTTTGGTTTTTTGGACTGAAAGTGGGGTTGGGCCCTTTGGACGGTCTGTCGGCGTTTGACTGTTTCCCAGTACTCCGACAGACCCTTCGTCGGGCCCTTCCCAGCGCTACTATAGAGAAGAGTTAGTAGCCTGAAATCTGTATGTACAAATAATATACACTTTTGAGTCTGTATATGTTCCATTTTGCTGTCATATTTACATATTACTATTTAGAGATGCCCGATAGCCCATGAAATTTATTTTCAATATTTACAATTCAAATTTTATTTTTATTTCTACTACAAAAATTTTTTATTTTTATTTTTATTTTTATTTTTATTTTTAAATATTATTATTATTTTTATTTTTATTTTTATTTGTATTTTTATTTTTATTTTTACTTTTATTTTTATTTTTATTTTTATTTGCATTTTATTTGCATTTCTATTTGTATCTTTTTATCTTATATTATTATTATTTTTATTTTTATTTTTATTTTTATTTTTATTTGTATTATTTTTTATTTTATTTTTATTTTTATTTTTATTTTATTTTATTTTATTTTATTTTATTTATTTTATATATTTTTTATTTTTAATTTTTATTTTTATTTTTATTTTTATTTTATTTTTATTTTTATTTTTATTTTTATTTTAATTTTATTTTTATTTTTATTTTTATTATTATATATTTTTCCGTGTGTATATATATGAATATATATATATATATTTATATTTATTTATGTTTCACTAATTATTACACTTTTTTTATATGTATTCGTTTATATATATTGTGTATATATTATTTTTCATATGCTATTTACCTTATTACAATTAGATATTATGTTATTTCAGCGTCGGTTCCAGTGGCTTACTGGCATTGATTAGTACCAACAGTCCTAGCAGGGGTTTATGTGTTTTCCTTTATGTCTTATAATTATATACGAATCGTATATGGTTTATTATGTTATATAGTGTGTATAAACGTGAACAGATAAGCTTAAAATGGGGTTTATTTATTTATTTCTTATGTATTTCTTCTTTTTATATTTTGTTAGTATCCACAATGGTAATTAATAGATTTTTTGTTCAGGATGTGAGGTCATAGGTTAGGTCATTTTGAAGGGGCGTGATTTAAGATATATAAACCATCAGTTTGATATAATTCACACGTTCCGCTGCTGAAGAAAAAACCGAGGAAGGTTTTGAAACGCGTCCAGCGATTTAGACATTGCGATATTGAGCCTGTCATTAAAGAACATTCTTCTGAGAGAATAATAATCATTTGCCAGATCTAAGGCATCCATCACAGTGAACCATCTTCTGAGCGCGCGACCTTTGCACGAGGAACGCCGCCGATTTACTCACTCTGCCTATCGCATGCAACGACCACTAGCGAGAAGCCAATCGGGCCATCTGCAACAAAGACTTGAGGTCTCCAGACCACCCTCATTCTAAGTTGGTCAGACCAAGGGGCTCCGCTTGACAGCGCTGCAGTCCCCCAAACGGTGCCCACCACCAAGTGCCGCGATTTTAGGAGTTGGCCGAGACTCCAGCAGCACGATCCCGGACAGAGGCAAGGCACCGGCCACAAGACGTTATACAGCCGGCCCCCAACTGAAGGGAGATCTGTGATATCTCGGAGTGGTGAGCATTATATGAAAAATATTGCAAACTGGCTTCTATGCTTAAAGAGTGATTCTGAATGACTGTTCACTGCTCACAAAGTGCCACATTGTATCACTGTGTTGGTGAGATCTAGTTGCCAAGGTTTGGATGGATACAGCACTACCGCATCAATTGATTATTTGTAGCGGATACATTTTATCTTATTGAAGATCTTTTGGAAACAAGAGTTGTGGAATGAACTTTTATATTGTGCTGTTCCTCAAGATCAGAAGATCTACATATTGATATACAGGCTCAAATTGCATTTTATAGTTGTTATTAATTTTATAGTTAATTTTAGTTTTTTATATTGGGATTATCATATTTTATTTTGTATTATTTAATTAATTAGGGTAGTACAAGGGCCCTGTACATCCCTATTTAGTTCTTTTTGTATTTTATATTAATAAATACCAATCAACTTAAACCAGATATCTTTGACCCTTGAGCCCCATTTATTTTTTCCATATTGATTTGTAAATTACTTCTATTTAAAAATCGCAATCCTTCCAGTACTGATCAGCTGCTGTATGCTCTACGGGAAGTTCTTTTATTTTTGAATTTCTTTTCCGTATGACCCCAGTGTTCTCTGCTGACACCTCTGTCCATGTCAAGAACTGTCCAGAGCAGCAGAAGTTTGCTATGGGGATTTGCTCCTGCTCTGAACAGTTCCTGACATGGACAGAGGTGTCAGCAGAGAGCGCTGTGGTCAGACTGAAAATAAATTTAAAAAGAAAAGAACTTCCTGTGGAGCATACAGCAGCTGATAAGTACTGGAAGGGTTAAAGGGGTATTCCAGGAGAAAAAAAAATTATATATCAACTGGCTCCAGAAAGTTAAACAGATTTGGAAATTACTTCTATTAAAAAATATTAATCCTTTCAGTACTTATGAGCTGCTGAAGTTGAGTTGTTCTTTTCTGTCTAAGTGATCTCTGATGACACGTGTCTCAGGAACCGCCCAGTTTAGAAGCAAATCCCCAAAGCAAAACTCTTCTATTCTGTGCAGTTCCCAAGACAAGCAGAGATGTCAGCAGAGAGCACTGTTGCCAAACAGAAAACAACAACTCAACTTAAGCAGCTGATAATTATTGAAAGGATTAAGATTTTTTAATAGAAGTACTTTACAAATCTGTTTAACTTTCTGGAGCCAGTTGATATATATATAAAAAAAAAGTTTTTTCCTGGAATACCCCTTTAAGATTTTTATATAGAAGTAAATTACAAATCTGTTTAACTTTCTGGCACCTGTTGATTTAACCCCTTAAGGACCAGGCCATTTTACACCTTAGGACCAGAGCGTTTTTTTGAACATCTGACCACTGTCACTTTAAACATTAATAACTCTGGAATGCTTTTAGTTATCATTCTGATTTCGAGATTGTTTTTTCGTGACATATTGTACATTAACATAGTGGTAAAACTTTGTGGTAACTCGCATCCTTTCTTGGTGAAAAATCCCAAAATTTGATGAAAAATTTGAAAATTTAGCATTTTTCTAACTTTGAAGCTCTCTGCTTGTAAGGAAAATGGATATTACAAATATTTTTTTCTTGGTTCACATATACAATATGTCTACTTTATTTTTGCATCATAAAATTTTACTTTTGGAAGACACCAGAGGGCTTCAAAGTTCAGCAGCAATTCTCCAATTTTTCACAAAAGTTTCAAACTCACAATTTTTCAGGGACCAGTTCAGGTTTGAAGTGGATTTGAAGGGTCTTCATCTTAGAAATTCCCCATAAATGACCCCATTATAAAAATTGCACCCCCCAAAGTATTCAAAATTACATTCAGTCGGCGTTTTAAACCTTTAGGTGTTTCACAGGAATAGCAGCAAAATGAAGGAGAAAATTCACCATCTTAATTTTTTACACTCGCATGTTCTTGTAGACCCAATTTTTGAATTTTTACAAGGAGTAAAAAGGAGAAAATTTTTACTTGTATTTGTAGCCCAATTTCTCTCGAGTAAGCACATACCTCATATGTCTATGTAAAGTGTTCGGCGGGCGCAGTAGAGGGCTCAGAAGGGAAGGAGCAACAAGGGGATTTTGGAGAGTACGTTTTTCTGAAATGGTTTTTGGGGGGCATGTTGCATTTAGGAAGCCCCTATGGTGCCAGGACAGCAAAAAAAAAAAAAAAAAAAAACACATGGCATACCATTTTGGAAACTAGACCCCTTGAGGAACATAACAAGGTATAAAGTGAGCCTTTATACCCCCACAGGGGTTTCACGACTTTTGCATACGTAAAAAAAAAAAAAAATTCACTAAAATGTGTGTTTCCCCCCCCAAATTTCACATTTATGCAGGGGTTAATAGCAGAAAATACCCCCCAAAATTTGTAACCCCATCTCTTCTAAGTATGGAGGTATCCCATAAGTTGAACTGAAGTGCACTACGGGCGAATTACAATGCTCAGAAGAGAAGGAGTCATATTTGGCTTTTTGAGAGCAAATTTTGCTCGGGGGGCATGTCCCATTTATGAAGCCCCTATAGTGCCAGGACAGCAAAATAACCCCCACATGGCATACCATTTTGGAAACTAGACCCCTTGAGGAACGTAACAAAGGGTACAGTGAGCATTTACCCCCCACTGGTGTCTGTCAGATCTTTGGAACAGTGGGCTGTACAACATTTTTAATTTGCACAGCCCACTGTTCCTAAGATCTGTCAGACACCAGTGGGGGGTAAATTCTCACTGCACCCCTCATTACATTCCGTGAGGGGTGTAGTTTCTGAAATGGGGCCACATGTGTTTTTTTTTTTTTTTTTGCGTTTGTCAAAACCGCTGTAACAATCAGCCACCCCTGTGCAAATCACCTCAAATGTACATGGTGCACTCTCCCTTCTGGGCCTTGTTGTGCGCCCCCAGAGCACTTTGTGCCCACATATGGGGTATCTCCATACTCGGGAGAAATTGCATTACAAATTTTGGGGGGCTTTTTTCCCTTTTACCTCTTGTCAAAATGAAAAGTATAGGGCAACACCAGCATGTTAGTGTAAAAACTTCACCTTTTCATAAGGGGTGAAAGGAGAAAAAGCCCCCCAAAATTTGTTAGGCAATTTCTCCCGAGTACGGCGATACCCCATATGTGGCACTAAACTGTTGCCTTGAAATACGACAGGGCTCCGAAGTGAGAGAGCGCCATGTGCATTTGAGGCCTGAATTAGGGATTTGCATAGGAGTGGACATAGGGATATTCTACGCCAGTGATTCCCAAACAGGGTGCCTCCAGCTGTTGCAAAACTCCCAGCATGCCTGGACAGTCAACGGCTGTCCGGCAATACTGGGAGTTGTTTTGCAACAGCTGGAGGTTCCATTTTGGAAACAGTGGCGTACCAGACGTTTTTCATTTTTATTGGGGAGTGTTTTTTACTTTTTATTTTATTTAGTGGTAGTGTAGTGTAGTGTTTTTAGGGTACAGTCACACTGGCGGGGGATTACAGCGAGTTTCCCGCTGCGAGTTTGAGCTGCCGCGCAAAATTTGCTGCATCGCAAACTTGCAGCCTGATACACACTGTAAGCCCCCTGCCCATGTGAATGTACCCTGTACATTCACCGTGGGGGGGTGGGGGGGGTAGGGCCTCCAGCTGTTGCAAAACTACAACTCCCAGCATGCACAGTCTATCAGTGCATGCTGGTAGTTATAGTTTTGCAACAGCTGGAGGCACACAGGTTGGGAAACACTGAGTTAGGAAACAGACAATGTTTCCCAACCAGTGTGCCTCCAGTTGTTGCAAAACCACAACTTCCAAACATTCTCAGGCATGCTGGAAGTAGTAGTTCGGCAACATCTTTAGAGCCAGATGTTGCCGAACTACAACTCCCAGCATGCTTGGAGTTGTAGTTTTGCAACATCTGGAGGACTACAGTTTGCAGACCACTAATACAGTGGTTCCCAATCTGTGCCCTTCCAGATGTTGCAAAACTACAACTCCCAGTATGCCAAAACTGTCCAGGCATGCTGGGAGTTGTAGTTCTGCAACATCTGAAGGGCCAGATGTTACAGAACTACAACTCTCAGCATGCCTGGACAGTAAGGGCATGCTGAGGATGTGTAGTTTTGCAACATCTGGAAGGGCACAGTGGTCTCCAAACTGTGGACCTCCAGATGTTGCAAAACTGCAACTCCCAGCATGCCCAGACGCCAAGGGCTGTCTGGGAATGCTGGGAGTTGTAGTATAAGGGGACCAGATGGAGCAGTCCAGATCGCTTTACGGCGGTCTGGACTGCTGCAAAGGTCACGCGCCGCCGCCGAAGATCAACTCCCCTGTTGCCACCGCATCTCTGCCGCCGGGATACGGGTCTTCAGGGACGAGGTAAGTACCGGGGCCGGTCCCCAGCACTCCCCCGTCCCCCGCCCCGTCCTCAGGTCTTCCTCCCATTCTCCTCGGACTTCCAGGGGCCGGGCAAGGCAGGAGGAAGTAACTGCCCCCCTGCGATTGGTTGGTTAGCTAACCGACGGATCGCAGGGGATCGGAGGAGGTGGCAGGCTTGCCACCTCGCTCCTATACTTCAGCATGGTCCTGGCTGTCTGTGACAACCGGGATCATGCAAAATTACCGGGCGGTCGGGTCCCAGAGACCCGATCAGCCCGGTATCGCCGCAGATCGCTGTTGTGATTTCAGCAGCGATTTGCGGCGATCGTCCACATGGGGGGTCTACATTGCCCCCCTTGGCGTTTGCCCTGGATGCCTGCTGAAGGATTTCAGCAGGCATCCGCTTCCGATCTCCGCCCGGCGTGCGTCGGAGACCGGAATGACCCAGGACGTATGCAAACGTCTTGGGTCCTGAACAGGTTAAAATAAAAATGTATGGGTTGTCTAGGTAATCCAGGACAGAACAGGTCAGGGCATGCTGGGAGTTGTAGTTTTGCAACAACTGGAGGCACATTGGTTGCGAAAAATGGCCCTGTACAATAAGTACATTTCAAAGTCCTTACTTGAACCTCCCTCGATCAGTTGTGGGAAAACCTGGCAGTAAGTGATTTCTCTGCAGCTCCCCTACTGGACGAATTAAGTATTACACAGTGCCCATTCACCTCAATGGGTTATCTATGTAACCCAGGACAGAGCAGGTCCTCCAGAGAGAGAAAAATGGATCCTCTTTCTAACCACTCTCCACTCTGAACTGGCCAAAAGGCATCTTGAAGACCAGATAATAATTTCATGTAACTATTTCTAATCACAGGAAAAAAGAAAAAAAAAAAAAAAGAAGACAACTTTAAATTAATGCCTAATACAACAAAAATGATTTTGTATCCATTGAATTAAATTACCATTCTAATGTCATTACCGACTCCTTCATCTCCGCTCTCCAATTTCTACAAGCAAAATTTTCCACGCCTGTGATTATATTAATACATTTTATTAGAATTTTATTTTATTTTTTTAAATATAAGTTTTTTTTTCTCTTCTTCTCCCGACCGTCAACGGCGATTGAGAACGCTCTCATCTTTCAATTACGAAGATAAAAAAAAAAAAAAAAAAAACGGCGCGCATCTCCCTTTATGGAAGGATACAAGCCTTGTGTCTAATTAAGATGCATTACTATTCTTCAGCGGATCATAATGTAATCATTAAGCTACAAATTATACCAAAATATTCCCTGATTATGTGACTCGAATGGCTTTTCTTAATTTAGTTAATGCAGCCATTAAACGCTGTAGGTAAAGAAGCACCAGGGTAGTAATTTTACTTATGTATAAACACAAGGAATTTTTTTTTTTCGCGACTGTTACAAATTACGCCTCAAGTGCCGCACTCCTTCCGCAAACATTGAGCATTGAGTCCTCCATGCATAATAGAAAGCCTCGAGGGATGTTTTTCTTCTTAAGAATTTTTTTTTTTGGGTTACACCTCAGGAAAACACCTGTTTTAATTATCTTTTTTTTTTTTGTTTCCCACCCGATCACGTGCGCTCTCCCATTGTGTCGGAATAGGGAGAATTCATCGCACATGAGTTAACCTTGCTTTTCACAGAGGGCACCTGCCTACTTCCTCGCGCTTATTGTAAATCAAAACACGTTGAGACGTTAAGGCATTAAGATAAAGGAGGGATGACAAGGAGCCGTGCCGATGGGATTAAATGCTTTCTTCGCCACTTGAAATTGCAGAATGAGGAAAGGGGGTGGGGGTGGGGGGGGGGGGGAGGCAAATAAAATTACAGGGAGTGAGGAATTCCCGAAAAAAATTCTTCGGATGGGTGTTCTTCAAGGAATAAGAGTTGCTAGAGCAATGTTTGAAGATAAAAGCATGGACGCCACCCTTCGTAGCCCGAGGCTTCTCTAATTAACCGAGGCTTGTGATTCCACCCATTCAAAAATGCTTGGCCCCCCGACCGAGCTCAGGCCTGCAATGCATGTAAAACCGGTAGCTGAGCCTTGTATACGCTTGCACATCCATTAGGGTAAATGGCACATTGGGCCTCGGCGGTGTATTCAACCAGTGATTGTCCTAGCAGCCTAGTGGTGCATAAATGACAAGTGCTGTTTATGTAGCGAGGTCGCATCATTGCCTTTTTCCTTATGCCTTAATACCGTTATGAAAAATTTGGCGTCTGTGACAAATGCACAGATTCAATTGGACGTGCACCATGGACAAATGTATTGAGTCATCCCCTGGGGCGCAGGCAGGGCCAACATTAGGTGGGATGGTGCCGTGTGTGGTATCTTTCTTCATATATACCATGATAGGGTCTATTGACGTAACCTTGGGTGATTGTGAATTGTAGGGGAAACCGGTGGAAAACAAATGTTTTCAAATCAACTGCTGGTAGAAAGTTATACAGATTTGTAATTTACATCTATAAAAAAAAATCTCAATCCTTCCAGTAGTTATCAGCTGCTGTACACTTCAGAGGAAGTTGTCTAGTTCTATCAAGTTTGATCACAGTGCTCTCTGCTTACAACTCTGTCTGTGTCAGGAACTGTCCAGAGTAGGAGAGGTTTGCTATGGAAATTTGCTCCTACTCTGGACAGTTCCTGACATGGACAGAGGTGTCAGCAGGGAGCACTGTGGTCAGACTGGAAACCACTACACAACTTCCTCTGGAGCATACAGCAGCTGATACAGCTCTTGCTTCCTGCTAAGGTCCAGTGCAGTCTTGTCTAGTGTGTGTGTCCAGAGTGTTGGAGACCTCAAAGTCCAGTCCTGCAGCCACCATCAAGTCAAGTCAGTCCCGGTCATCTGTCAAGTCAGCGTGGTCTGCATTCTATTGTCCAGTCCTACTACAAGTCCCAGCAAGCCCTTAAGATCTCTGCGTCACTGGTCACCTCCTTGGGCCCTGGCTGAACTGTATAGACTTTACCATCTGTCTACCCTCAGTAAAGCTACCGTTGTCCGTAACTTGGCGTCGGAGTCTTTATTGCCCCCGTGCCTAGCCCAGGATCCAGCGGTATACCTTTGGGTGGTTATAGGCTAAACCACGCCCTGGCATCACGAGTACAAGGGGTTAATGCCATCTGCCCCTAAGGTAACAACATCTGCCCTGCACCACACACCCCGCCACCACAAGTTTTGGCGTCACAAACAGGATACAGGTGTCCACCTTATGCCACAAGTACTCCCCCCTAGTCTGAACTGTGTCCAATATTGTCTGCAAAACCCGCATGCCGATGCGATTTAAGTCTGCGCCAAAAAGTGTACGGGACTTTGTCTATGAAATGTGTTTTATCCGAGGCACTTGTGAAATAGAGGGGGAGGTGAAGTAAAGTTTGTTGCCTGTTATTTGTAACAGTATGGAAGTCGTGAAAACCGTGTGCAAGATCAGATCAGAAACTATGTTACGTTGTAAAGTATTGCCTGTACCTGCAAGGGTTAAAGATGCGTGGGAGAAGCGCGTGAAAATGTCCCGCGCTGGTCAGCGTCCCGCCCCTGAGTGTGGAAACCATGTTGTTGTATCGATGCCAAAGGGGAACTGTGAAGATTCACCCCTTGTTCCCGGGGGAGCAGAAGTCAGTGCTGCACCGCTGAAGCACTTCCGGCCGTCGGCCATTTTCCTGAAGCCCTGCATAAAAGGAGCAGCGCCGCCTGAACCTATCAGTTTTCCGGAAGCCAGTAAGAGGAGCAGCATGGCGGAACAGGCAAGCACACGTGCAGAGAGTCCCAAGATGGCGCCGGAGGCCCAGAAAGTTGCCACGGTGCAAATATTTCAGGAGCTGGCAGATCGTCTACAGCGCATCTCCATCGGGGCCGAAGAGGCTTGGTACCACATCCCGCTGCCCGAGGATGATTGAGACTGGCCACCAACCTCGGAGGAGGGAATGCCAGCATCTTCTAGTGCATCATCGCCGGTGAGGCTGTCCCCTCACCACCGGACCTGAAGTGAGTACCCCAGTTGAGGCCGTGTTCTCTACTCCTCCTTCTACCCCTAGCCCAGAGAAAAACCCCAGGCCCAGAAGTCTGTCACCACCATTACCAGGTGGTTGTTTGGCGATGAGCCTGGACTGATCCGATACATGAGGGAGCACCTTCTTCCTTTGCCAGGGAAGTCCCATTCCCCAGTCCCTCCCGCCCAGTCCAAGAGGGCCAGAAGAGAGGCTTAGGAGATCGTGAAGTACACTCCTGTACACAGTATGAGAGAAGAATGGGCGGCTGCAGTGACCCGTCCGAAAAATCAAACCCAGATTCCTTTTGCCTACTTCCCATCGGACGACTGGGATGCAGATCCCTTTGGTTTGCTGCCACCTAAAGTCAGAGGTACCGTCCAACAGGAAGAGGTCTACTTGCCGGAGATGCCTGTCATGGCACCAAAGTTCCTGCACCAGTCATCTACAGATGTGCCCAGGCCTACTCCTGTGGTCGAGGAGGTTTGGCCTAATCAGTGGGCACCAACTGAAGTGCCTCACCCTACTCCTGCAGAGGAGGATTGGCCGGCTCAACAGGCACCAACTACTATTCCCCCCCAGTGGCGTAGGCGGATGCGGCGCAAATGGTGGTCAACATCAGCCCCACCATTACTGGGTCTACTTTATCCCGGGTGAACTGGAACACCCGAGTGAATGCATTGGAGGGGGCGCAGTCCCGTGGACCCCGTCACATGTCCCAGCCTAAGAAGCAGTCTGACAGGCGAGGCTGGGATGGCAAATACTCAGGCTGAAGAGTTTACAAATGATAACTTTGCTACTTGTCACTAACTTTGTTTTGCAAAGAGCTGTTGTTTTCAGGTTGATGCAACGTTAAAAAAAAAGTGCCTGGTGATTTACCAGTACAGTGACCCCCCGACCTACGATGGCCCCGACATACGATCATTTCAACATACGATGCTTTTGTATGTCGGGGCCATGGCATAAACGGCTATCCGGCAGCGCAGACTGCTTCAGCTGCCACCAAATAGCTGTTAACGGTGCCCCGTGTGGTCCGCTGACGATCACTTACCTGTCCTCGGGGCTCCGGCACTTCCTCTTCGGGATCCCCTGCATCGTCAGCGCTCTCCATCATCGTCATCACGTGGCTGCGCACGCCGTCCCGTCATCACACAGCAGCGGCGTGCGTAGCGACGTGATGGTGGCGAAGGAGAGCGAGGATGCCGGGGAAGCAGAGGCCTTGCCGGAGCATCAGGGACACCTCGGGGACGCGGCAACAGTGATGGAGGGCGACATCCAGGGCAGCGGAGACGAGCGGTGACGGTCCGGAGCGGCGGGGACAGGTGAGTATAACCTCCAATACCAGTGGTCTTCAACCTGCGGACCTCCAGATGTTGCAAAACTACAACTCCATCCGTTGGCTGTCTGGGCATGCTGGGTGTTGTAGTTTTGCAACATCTGGAGGTCCGCAGGTTGTAGACCACTGTCCTATACTTTACATTGCACGGATCACTCAACATACGATGGTTTCAACAAACGATGGTCCGTTTGGAACAAATTACCATCGCATGTTGAGGGACCACTGTAACTCCTTAACCATTTGCGTAAGTGTACGTGCCCGGCTTCTAGCCGTGATCCTTTACTGAGAACTCTAAATGTTCCAGAACTGTGGAGCGGTACTCCAAAAATATATATTCAGAATAATATATTTTGTTTAATCCTTTTTGCAGTGGTGATACAAATACTGTAATTGTTGTGATATCTAAGGCTCATTGTAATAAATATATATAACGTGTACAAAAATGTCTGAGTATTTACTGTTTTGTCCATGGCAATTTATTTCCGAGGTATCCTGACCCTGTCAGGTGAAGAATATCCACTACCTCACTGCCATGACAGTTACCAGCTAGGTACTAAGAGTGATAGTGCCTTTGTATACTTAGTCAGTCTAGCATAGATAATACTAATGTCATGTACAAAATGTCTTGCATATTAACTACTCAATTGTCATGTCTAGTCAGGACTGTAGCTAAAATGTACATTATCCAGTCCATACATAGTCAGAAATGTATATATGTCTAACCCTTTTTCCTATCCATAGTGTACTGGCCAGAGGGTTCCCCTGAAGCATAGTTGAAACACGTATAGAGGCAGAGTTACGATGTATAGGTAATCTTGTAGTATTGTTACATTGTCTAAAAATGCGCACAGTGTTCTGGGGAGAAGTAGTTATTGCCAAAGGGCCCCAGCAGCTAAGGCATTCAGGTAGAAAGCCTCCGGCAGCCTGATACGGATCAAATGTATTGTCATATGTGTGTATATTATTGTCCCAGTTCTCAATACCCTAACAAAGGAGCATGGAAGGACATTGCCAACTAATTTCACATGGACTCGTCCCCAACTGTTTGTTATTTAGTCACCAGACCTGTGAAGGACATTCGGCATCAATTCCTCAGGAACTGTTTGTATCACCAGGCCCCAGTGGCCACTTTAATGTTGCCTGCCCTCCAGGACTGGGTGCCAAGGGTGGCTGTTGTTAAGAGGGGGAGTTTGTGGTTGCCCAGTACAGGAGTTGCACCCCTGTACCTTTGCTGCCCTGTCTGGCAGCCTCCTTACAGTGACCCCTCGGCCCCCTTACTCCTGTCCCCTTGTATATTTATCTCTATGCCTATGTTATACCCTATAATGTACATAACATGTGTTATGGCTTTAAGACCTGTTGTCATGTGATTTTAACCCAGTGAGGTATCAGTGACCATGTGACCTAAGGGTGACCTATGGGACCCCTCCTAGTCTCCCCCATATAAGCCCTGATTTGAGCCTCTGCTCTCTCTCTTCCTGTTTAGCTGAGTTGCAGTGAGGTCAAGTAATAGATGTGTGTCTGGAAACCAGAGGAGGCCTAAAGTCCGTCAAGCAGCCACAGATTCTAAAGTCCATTGTCCGACAGGTCAAGTCAAAGCCTGGTAAGCTACAGAAGGGGTGAAGTCAGTCATAGTCTGTCATAGTCAAGTCAGTCCAAGTCATCCTGTCTCAAGTCAGCGTGACCTGCATCCAACTTGTCCAAATCTACTATAAGTCCCAGCAAGCTCTAAGGTCTCTGAAGTAACTGGTCACCTTTGTGGGCCTAGCCAAGCTGTATAGACTGTCGTTGTTCCATAACTTGGCATCAGAGTCATTATTTGCCCCCGTGCCTAGCCCAGGATCCAGCGGTATACCTTCGGTTGATGTAGAGGATAAACCACTCCCTGGTGTCACGAACACAAGGGGTTAATGCCAATTGCCCCTACGGTAGTTGCATCTGCCCTCTTCACACCCTTACCACAGTAGTATGTAGTATAGGTCAATGTTTCACAACCAGGGGTGCCTCCAGCTGTTACAAAACCACAACTCCCAACATGTTGGACTATACAGTAGTATATAGTATAGTTCAGTATTTCCCAACCAGGGGTGCCTCCAGCTGTTGCCAAACAACTCCCAGCATGTTGGACTATATAGTAGTATATAGTATAGGTCAGTGTTTCCCAACCAGGGGTGCCTCCAGCTGTTGCCAAACAGCTCCCAGCATGTTGGACTATATAGTAGTATATAGTACATGTCAGTGTTTCCCAACCAGTGGTGCCTCCAGCTGTTGCAAAACTACAACTCCCAGCATGTTGGCTATATAGAAGTATATAGTATAGGTCAATGTTTCCCAACCAGGGGTGCCTCCAGCTGTTGCAAAACCACAACTCCCAGCATGTTGGACTATATAGTAGTATATAGTATAGGTCAGTGTTTCCCTACAAGGTGTGCCTCCAGCTGTTACAAAACCACAACTCCCAACAGTTGCGAGTTAGAGGATTGGTTGGATAAATACCGGCCTTTAATATATAAATACTGTGCGGGTGGCCACCCTACTTGGGCCCTATAGTAGCGGTGTAGTCTGTCTCCATATACTGTATGTAGACTCTCGTCCAGGCTGGTCTCCACAATGGTATGGAGATCCGTGGTGGTCCCCTCTTGAGACACTGCCGGTTGCTATGCATCCAGGAATACAATAGAATTTTAAACAACTTAGCAGAAGATGACAATTTTATGACTTCTATTTCCTGGGGATTTTTTTAAATTTTATTTTTTTAAAGAATAATCTTCGGCGCTATATAATCTTTCTGCAAGAATTTGTCAATCTCTTTTTTGCTACATACCCCTCATATATTCATTGTATTTTTGTCAGGGCCAATTTCATCTTTTTTCTTTTTTTTTTCTGGCTTTTCTTGCTCATTCCTTTGTAAAACTCAAGTTTCAGTAGAATCGATCTGAAAAAAAATAAAAAATAAAAAAAAACAACAAAAAAATGTAAAAAATCCCCCAGTGTCATATAATAAACCGGGGAAGATTATTGTGACAGCTGAAAACAATACTTGTTAGAAACAAAACTTGGTATTAAATTGTGGAATTTTTATGAAAGGCGGCAAGATGGAAATTTCAATGCGAAATAGCACGTTATCCGAATTCATCTCATATCCCATTTGTTATCTGCCGAAAAGATGACAGGTGACAGTCAACATTATGTAAATGACACAGAGCAGCCCGGTATTGAGTCCGCCCCCTTCTATCACCTCAACCCAGGGCAAGATATGCGGCCTCCACCTCCATATAATCTGTCGCTTTGTTTGGCCACCTCAAAATGGCCCCAGGGTGTGACTGTGTATTGGTTTTGATTGGTAAAAGATATTTCACTGCTTAAAGGGGAACTCTGCTGGAAAACATTTTTGTTTAAATCAACTGGTGCCGGAAAGTTAAACAGATTTGCTAATTATTTCTATAAAAAAAATCACAATCCTTCCAATACTTATCAGCTGCTGTATAATACACAGGAAGTTCTTTTCTTTTTGAATTTCCTTTCTGTCTGACCACAGTGCTCTCTGCTGACATGTGGTGTCCCGGTACCGTATTGCATACCGTACCTTGTATGGTGGACCCCAAAGTCAGAGTTGCTACGTTCAGGTAGGGTCCCCCAGGTGGTACAGCCCCTAGTCGCCTCCTCCTTTACTAATTTCATAATGCTATTATGTATATATTTAATAATGTGTATATTTAATATAGTGTATATTAGTCTACTTACCTTGTTGGCGTCACAGGACCTTCGGTCATGTGACCATGTTGCTTCCTCTATGGTATGTTGGAGGACCTTTGGAGGTCCTTGGGTCACGTGTTACCCATAACTCTCTGTACAGAAGATTGACAGTTGTTATGGACCAGTGAGCTTAAATCCAGCCCCTGCCCATATAAGGGAGCTGTAGCCAATTATCGCTCTCTTGGGTTGCTGCTCTCGTGGATGCCGGACTAGCAGGACGGATCTGCGCAACTTACAAAGACACGCTAGGCCAGAAACCTGCCGGCCTCAGCCTAAACTAAACCGTGAGTTAAAATCTCAATCCCAGCTAAAGCTAGCGTGACAAATGGATCGAATCTAAACCCCTAAATCCAGTGGATCACCGCAACAATTATCTTCCCAAGCACTTCCCAAGCACTTGTCAAGCTCTAGTAGACTCTGTTGTATGGACTGTTCCTGTTCATTATTGCCTAAAATCTTCAGTAAAATTTCCGACAAGTTTCTGCAAATCTCCGGTTGTGGACAATCCATTATTTCCTATCTCCCTATCGCTCTTGGGAAGGGTGACGGTAGGACAAGCATACAGAGAATAGCCCTCATACTGACATCATGAATAGAAAGGGTTAAGCAAGCACCCTTAGTAACCGCACAGCTACACCCCATATACCCTACACCCCCAGGCTATCAAAGACACCTCTATCCATTTTAGGAACTGTCCATAGTAGGAACAAATCCCCATAGAAAACCTCTCCTGCTCTGTACAGTTCCTGACACGGACAGAGGTGTCAGCAGAGAGCACTGTGGTCAGACAGAAAGGAAATTCAAAAAGAAAAGAACTTCCTATGGATCATAACAGCAGCTGATAAGTACTGAAAGGTTTAAACATTTTTAATAGAAGTAATTTACAAATCTGTTTAACTTTCTGGCACTGGTTGATAAAAAAAATGTTTTCCAGGGGAGTACCCCTTTAAAGGGGTACTCCACCTCTAGACATCTTTGGATGTCTGATTGCTGGGGACCCCGCAATCTCTGTGCAGCACCTGGCGTTCATTTAGAACGTTGGGTACGGGCAGCGGGGATTGTGACATCACAGCCACACCCCTCGTGACGTCACGCCACGCTGTCTTAATGCAAGTCTATGGCTGCCACGCCCCCTCCCATAGACTTGCATTGAGTCCCATAGACTTGCATTGAGTCCCATAGACTTGCACTTGCATTGCTGTGTTGTCACTAGGGCCGTGGTCGTGACATCACGAACCTCGCCACCCGCTCCGAGTGTTCAGAACAAAATGTTCCGAACACTTGGGAAGCGGAGTACCCCTTTAAAGAAGCATTTCCATCTGGGGTGTTTAGGGCATACTCTCAGGACCATGTGAAGACAAATATCTATCTCAAAACCAAGGACCCCTGGCTCCTTCCAGCCTAGATTCAGCCACCAGAGGGGATTGCAAAGCTGAAAACAGCTGAGTGGGCCATCTTATACAGTTTGTTAAACTCTTATTGACATTAAAGGGGTACTCAGGGGTACACAGGAAAAGGAATAAGTGGGGGTCCGACCACCACGATGCCCCGCTATCTCTTGAAAGGGGGCCGACTCTTACCCTATGAGTTATTCTGCCCACACCTTCCGGGATGGACCTGTTTTGGGAGTCATGACCCGGTCTACCAATCATCTTCTGAGGCGGACATCCCCGCAGTTGGTGATTGGCTGACCAGACTGTTAACTCCAAGACCAGTTCCTCTCGGAAGTTATGGGCTGGAGCACTCAAAGGTAAGAAACCAGCTTTGTTGTGGGTCCCCCCAGTGGATAGTGGATATGTTTTTTATAACTGGAGTACCCCTTTAAATAGTGTAGCACTTTAAAAAGCACCCCAAGCTCCTGTGACTTCTGATTCCCAGATGGAAATACACCTTTAAGGTTAGGCTGCATTCACTCCCCGTTTTTGCAATACAGTTCCCGTATACGTTTCCAAAGTGAAAACCGTACTGAACCGTCCTCCAGTAAATCTGCACAGACCCCTGAGTGTTGTTTTATCTGCTGTTGGATCTTACGACACATTTAGTCATTATTCATATACATTTTGGACATGGGCCACCACTTTTTAATGTTGTGGGTCGATACTTTGACGTCAAACACTGGGATTTTTTTTATAACTACCAAACTTTATCCATGTCGTCATCATAGGCTATGAACGATTTGATGTAGATAACAACCCTGTAAATGACGGATGACAGAGATGAAACAGACCAGATTATAAATTAATGGGGATTACATTGGTTCCGCCAACACTATGATATCCACCATACAATGGATCTGCCACCACAATATCCTAAAGGGGTTGTCCCATTTAAACAATTCCTTCTTAGAGTGCAGCCATCAACTAATTTCTGCAGGTCCGTGTGATGGTCTTGGGTGTTGCGGTGATAGAGTAGGGTATATTGGTGTTAACTCTTAATTGTCGTGACGCCAGGGTGAAGTTTCCACAATGTAATGGTCCTACCGCCAACTGTCCCACAAACGGCAGGGAGAAATAACGGAATGTCCACAGCAGATTTTATCAAGCAAACTTGAAGTAACTTTACTGCATGTTTTATGCAAAGGCATGGAACATAACAGTCTTTGAGAGAGAGAACCGGGGTACAGGTTCCTCACAGGTTTGCTGGGACTCCGGGATCAATGAGCTTTGATGCTAGCCACTGTGCTACTTGTCACGATTCGGCTGGCAGGAGGTGGATCCTCTGTGCCAGAGAGGGATTGGCGTGGACCGTGCTAGTGGACCGGTTCTAAGTTACTACTGGTATTCACCAGAGCCCGCCGCAAAGCGGGATGGTCTTGCTGCGGCGGTAGTAACCAGGTCGTATCCACTAGCAACGGCTCAACCTCTCTGACTGCTGAAGATAGGCGCGGTACAAGGGAGTAGACAAGAGCAAGGTCGGACGTAGCAGAAGGTCGGGGCAGGCAGCAAGGATCGTAGTCAGGGGCAACGGCAGGAGGTCTGGAACACAGGCTAGGAACACACAAGGGAACGCTTTCACTGGCACAATGGCAACAAGATCCGGCGAGGGAGTGCAGGGGAAGTGAGGTATACATAGGGAGTGCACAGGTGAACACACTAATTAGACCAACTGCGCCAATCAGTGGCGCAGTGGCCCTTTAAATCGCAGAGACCCGGCGCGCGCGCGCCCTAGGGAGCGGGGCCGCGCGCGCCGGGACAGGACCGACGGAGAGCGAGTCAGGTACGGGAGCCGGGGTGCGCATCGCGAGCGGGCGCCACCCGCATCGCGAATCGCATCCCGGCTGGGGGCGGTATCGCAGCGCACCCGGTCAGTAGATCTGACCGGGGCGCTGCAGTAGCGAGGATGTTGCGAACGCTCCGGGGAGGAGCGGGGACCCGGAGCGCTCGGCGTAACACTACTATTTTTAGGCAATTTGAGTTTCTAGTAGTCACACAGAATTCAGAAGTTTGAGCTTGGAGTAACACACGGTATTGTGGCTGATAGGTATTAGGCTTCAGGCCTAGCTATGAGATTAGTGCTGCTTGATAATCCGGAACTAAGAGAGAGAATTTAGTGGCTGCAGCCCCTTATATATTAAGGGGTGGGACAAAGCTCATCGGTCAGCAGAACCTGTCAGTCCTGACCCAGTGAACTCTGTGTATCACATGACCCAAAGGTCCTTAAGCCATAATACAATTTACTTAAAGGCACGTGACCCCTAAGGTCCTATACAGAGGTATTCCTATATAACATATTAAATATATATATATATATATATATATATATATATGTATATATACAGGGGAGTGGCTACCTCCATGTTGGCCTTGCACCCCACCCACCTCTATCAGGTGTGTATATAAGGTGTCTTGGATGTTCCAGATCCTGCCATGCTTACTGAACTGTTCACACAGAGGCATATTCACAGTGTAGGGTCCGTCCCAATGAGGCCACCTTATCGCGGTGGGACGGTCCAAGCTATTTGACCGCCGGCGGAGACAAATTTGAGAGCTAAGTGCCTCACTATTTCATAGTTTCACATTTGCATCTATTACACCATAGCTGTATAGCTCTCCATGTTTTATCTGCATGTTCATGTTTCAACTATATCTTTGTGCTGGCAGTGTGCTGCTGTATTCTTCTGTTGCTGTATATATATATATATATATATATATATATATATATATATATATATTTATACATGAAATACCATTTATATGAGGCGACTAGGGGTTAGTCCTACAGGAGAGCCCTATTGACATGGAGGGACTCTGGCTGAGGGGATTTTAGACAAAGGGACAGGACCAGGTCCTGTACCTGGACACCACATCCGGCTTCACTAATCCACCATGCGGCCATGGCAGGGGAAATTTTGTATTACATGAAGCCCATTCACATGAGTGAGAGCCACTCTTTTTCTCTACCTGTCTGCTTTAGCTCATAGAGCATGGTCTTAAATAGGACCCCCTTCTACGACATCCACATATCCAAATATGACATATGGAAAGTGGTTGTCCAAAATGGGCACCATCTATAAATCATATAGATCAGTGCATGACCTATTATTCTAAAGGTGATCTCCAACATCCGACAGTATGAGAATAACCCCATTGAAAGGTTGGAGGGTGGTTGCCATCTCCATGGAAGGATTATCCTTCCTTCTTAAAGGGGCACCCTGCCTCTAGACATCTTATCCCTTGTCCAAAGGATAGGGGATAAGATGTCTGATCGAGCGGGACACGGCTGTGACGTCACAAGCCTACAGCGCTCCGGCTCTAAACGCCCGCTCGTGACATCATGGCTACGCCCCTTCAATGTAAGTCTATGGGAGGGGGCGTGATGGCTGCCACGCCCCCTCCCATAGACTTACATTGAGGGGGCGTGGCCGTGAGGTCACAAGCCTCCACTCCACATCGCCAGTCATCCGGCCCGGAGCGAGGTTCGCTCCATGCACCGGATGTCTGGGGGGCCGCAGCCAAGATCATGGGGGGTCCCCAGCACCGGGACCTCCGCGATCGGGGATAAGATGTCTAGGGACGAAGTACCCCTTTAATTCCAGTACAGCATTACTTGGATATGAGCCACTTTTACAAGCCTCCTTCTCGAGCTCCTATCATTTGTTGAGATCAGAGCCCATGAACATTGATGGTTGTTGAACGTCTTCCAGGAGAAAAGTCTCCGTCTGATATGTAAAGAAGGTTTCTAATGTATCTCCCTCTAAGGCATGAGAGTAGTCGGACAAGCCGGACCAGATGAAACACTAAACAACAGGATGTTGCCTGTGAGACAGACAACATAGGAGACATATACAATCCATTAGAGATATAAGCATCTACAGTTAAGTATCTGGAGATGCATTAGGTTGGTGCTATGGGACGTGAGATAAGGAACGATTTAAGGAGGAAGTGGAGCAAATGAAGCGCCATCACTTGAATGGCCGGGCAATTACAAGCACAATAAAACATTAGTCAGTCCGACTTACAGACAGAAGAGGAAGTTGTAGACCCCCATGATGGCAAACAATTACTGCCTATATAGTAGGATAGATAGGAAAAGGCTCTATTGGATACAACATTCCATGGCTCCCATAGATGGTCAGTTCCAATGAAGACCAAACAGATGGGACTGATCGAAAAGATTGTCCTCTTCCATGGGAAATGACCATGGACTGTAGTGAACTAAACATTGAAGTCTATGATTAGGGGAAACTTGATGGCATCTATGTAGGCTCCCAGCTACAGGCTGCCATAAATACCCCCCCAGTGATGTGTTTCAGTAAAATTTACATAAAAGATCAAGTGCAATCTGTATCCTCATCTTCATTTCAACTGATAGATAACTGAGGCGAGTGCTTCAATGAGTCTTTTACTAAGATAATGATTGTCTCATGGAAAATAATGGACTGAGCCGCCTTACAGCACATGGATTTCCCTGTCTCAAGAACTTCTATAAGGATAAGTTTCCGCTTGTTTTTTTTTTTTTTTTTTTTCTGGAAGTTTTTGCAAAACAGCCACTGCAGTTTTTGAGCCAAAGTCAGAAGTGCATCCATAAGGGAAGAGAAGTGTAAGTCCTTACCTTATATGTCCTTTTCCTTTTTCATACACTTCTGGCTTTTGCTCAAAAACTGCAGTGGCTGTTTTGCAAAAACTTCCAGAAAAAAACAATACTGCTCCTATGCACAATAATATAACTACTATAATACTGCTCCTATGTACAATAATATAACTACTATAATACTGCTCCTATATACAATAATATAACTATTATAATACTGCTCCTATGTACAATAATATAACTACTATAATACTGCTCCTATGTACAATAATATAACTACTATAATACTGCTCCTATGTACAATAATATAACTACTATAATACTGCTCCTATGTACAATAATATAACTACTATAATACTGCTCCTATATACAAGAATATAACTATTATAATACTGCTCCTATGTACAATAATATAACTACTATAATACTGCTCCTATATACAATAATATAACTACTATAATACTGCTCCTATGTACAATAATATAACTACTATAATACTGCTCCTATATACAAGAATATAACTACTATAATACTGCTCCTATATACAAGAATATAACTACTATAATACTGCTCCTATGTACAAGAATATAACTACTATAATACTGCTCCTATATACAAGAATATAACTACTATAATACTGCTCCTATATACAAGAATACTACTATAATACTGTTCCTATATACAAGAATATAACTACTATAATACTGCTCATATATACAAGAATATTACTACTATAATACTACCTCCTATATACAAGAATCTAACTACTATAATACTGCTCATATGTTCAAGAATATAACTACTATAATACTGCCTTCTATGTACAAGAATATAACTACTATAATACTGCTCCTATATACAAGAATATAACTACTATAATACTGCTCCTATATACAAGAATATAACTACTATAATACTGCCTCCTATATACAAGAATATAACTACTATAATACTGCTCCTATATACAAAAATATAACTACTATAATACTGCCTCCTATATACAAGAATATAACTACTATAATACTGCTCCTATATACAAGAATATAACTACTATAATACTGCCTCCTATGTACAAGAATATAACTACTATAATACTGCTCCTATATACAAGAATATAACTACTATAATACTGCTCCTATATACAAGAATATAACTACTATAATACTGTCTCCTATATACAAGAATATAACTACTATAATACTGCTCCTATATACAAGAATATAACTAATATAATACTGCTCCTATATACAAGAATATAACTTCTATAATACTGCTCCTATGTACAAGAATATAACTACTATAATACTGCCTCCTATGTACAAGAATATAACTACTATAATACTGCTCCTATATACAAGAATATAACTACTATAGTACTGTCTCCTATATACAAGAATACAACTACTATAATACTGCTCCTATATACAAGAATATAACTACTATAATACTGCCTCCTATGAACAAGAACATAACTACTATAATACTGCCTCCTATATACAAGAATATAACTACTAAAATACTGTCTCCTTTATACAAGAATATAACTACTATAATACTGCTCCTATATACAAGAATATAACTACTATAATACTGCTCCTATATACAAGAATATAACTACTATAATACTGCTCTTATGTACAAGAATATAACTACAATAATACTGCTCCTATATACAAGAATATAACTACTATAATACTGCTCCTATATACAAGAATATAACTACTATAATACTGCTCCTATATACAAGAATATATCTAATATAATACTGCTCCTATATACAAGAATATAACTACTATAATACTGCTCCTATATACAAGATTATAACTACTATAATACTGCTCCTATATACAAGAATATATCTAATATAATACTGCTCCTATATACAAGAATATAACTACTATAATACTGCTCCTATATACAAGAATATAACTACTATAATACTGCTCCTATATACAAGAATATATCTAATATAATACTGCTCCTATATACAAGAATATAACTACTATAATACTGCCCCTATATACAAGAATATAACTACTATAATACTGCTCCTATATACAAGAATATAACTACTATAATACTGCTCTTATGTACAAGAATATAACTACTATAATACTGCTCCTATATACAAGAATATAACTACTATAATACTGCTCCTATATACAAGAATATCACTACTATAATACTGCCTCCTATATACAAGAATATAACTACTATAATACTGCCTCCTATATACAAGAATATAACTACTATAATACTGCTCCTATGAACAAAAGAAAACAGCTACTGTAATACCGCCTCCTATGCCCTGTGTACAATATTATAACTACTCTAGCAGATTATGTAATACTTTCCCTCCCTGCGGAGTAGATATACCGTAATTCTGTCATAGCTCATATAGGGTTATATGGGGGCCACCATTCCTTGTGCAGACACTCTATGGTTCTCATCTATGTGGAGAAGGTAATTGATCCCATGTGGAATCACTGACAAAGTGTAAATAACAAATGATTAATTTCCATAATAGAAAATAAACTACGATGTGCAAAGTGTTGACAGATTGCAGCCCCCTCCGACTCTGCCACCCCTAGTCAGTGGCCTCTGTGGCCTCTCCACTGGGCCGGGCCTGCAGATCAGCGTGCTCAATGTCAGCCATCTGACACAGTGACACCAAAATCATTTTCTTCTGTGTCCCCTAATCCGGAAATACCTCTTACCAAGAGGCTTCCCTTACACAAAGGCCCGGATTCCTTCCAGGGCCTTGTCACGTTATATGCTGCAAGGAGCCTGAGACACATAACAGAGCTCTGCCAGCAGAACCCTCATACTTCCCCTCTGCAGAGCAGGTTACATAGCGCCCTGCCGGCGTGTCTTTGAATACGCGTGACGAGTTACAGGTGTCTCCAGACATGAAAGGGTAAAAGCCATGAAACAGAACAGTCTGGTGTATTTTCCTTACATAAATGATTGTCTAGGCAGTCGTATCCATACCACCTGATCTGCCAAGTAACCCAAAACTTCTACAAATGCTCAAAGCATCTGTACGGAATATCCGAGCAAGTAGAAATGTAAGGATCACGCACTCACCACGTACTTCTCAATAGAAAATCCAAGCTTTATTCAGTATGAAGGTGCATGCACAACACGTTTTTCAGGCTACGGCTGCCGGATCCGGCTGGGGGAGGGGAAAAGCGCTGAATTCCATTGACTTTGACTTTAAAAAAATCTTAATCCTTCCAGTACTTATTAGCAGCTGAATACTACAGAGGAAATTCTTTTCTTTTTGGAACACAGAGCTCTCTGCTGACATCATCTCTCCGTTTTAAGAGCTGTCCAGAGTAGGAGAAAATCCCCATAGAAAGCATATGCTACTCTGGAGAGTTCCTAAAATGGACAGAGATGTCAGCAGAGAGCACTGTGCCCGTGATGTCAGCAGAGAACACTGTGGTCATGATGTCAGCAGAGAGCACTGTGTTCCAAAAAGAAAATAATTTCCTCTGTAGTTTTCAGCAGCTAATAAGTACTGGATGGATAAAACATTTTTTTATTGAAGTCATTTACAAATCTTAAAATTAGGTGCAGCTCACAACAGAAGGACCGAGGTAATGAAAGCTAAAGCCGGACCCAACCGGCAACACAAATAAATTACAAATAGAATATATAGCTTATACCTCTAGGACCTCACCAATTGGTGCATAATGATATGGGTAAAAATGGAATATGGCAGCGTTAGTCAAAAATTATTTTTTAATTTTGATTTCAATTTAGTATAATAAAATATAAATAAATAAAACAATGACAAAGTGACACATTAAACTAGCACTATCTAGTGATAATCCCACTGGGCCCTAGTGGGATATCCAAAATATAAAATATAAAAATAATGTCCTATGTACTAGTGTTCCAATATATGTAAAATATGGTCCATAAATCTGCAAACAAAAGATGGAATCCGCAAACAAAAATGAGATGAATGGATATTCGGTTTTGTGGCTTGTAACATAAAGTCAATGATCAAATAAATGATACAAAGTATCTCTCACCACTGCTTCTGGCGGCTTGATGGATTTTTGCTATAGATCGCAGCCTTATACTCCGCGCATTCCCCAATATGGGGAGGGGGGCGCTGGTTCTCCCATCTCCCTAGCAGCCCCGATGGCAGGGGGGGGGCGCAAAAAGATGTTCCGTAGCGACATCGGAGCCAACGGTACGGAACATCTTTTTAATCACCATTTGAATCCGGTCGGCTCATTTCTGCCCCGTATCCGGTTTTGTGACCGGACCTAAAACCGCAGTATACTACAGTTTTAGTTCCGGTCAGAAAACTGGATATGGGTCAAAAAGTCGGGTCATTAAAGTCAATGGATTTCAGCACCAGATACGGGAGCACGCGGTTTTCCCCTCCACAAGCCAGATCCGGCACCCGTAGCCTGAAAACGTTGTGTGCATGCACCCTAAGGCGGAAACACCGCAACAGGATGGATGGACACACTGGGAGCAACATCACTTTAATGATTTATGGACTGACACACGTGCTAAATGCTCTAAATATTATTATGCAGCATAAGTTTGATATGGAGATTTTCTCCTACTCTGGACAGTTCTTAAAATGGACAGAGATGTCAGCAGAGAGCACTGTGGTCGTGATGTCAGCAGAGAGCTCTGTGTTCCAAAAAAACACAGTATTCAGTAGATAATTGTCACGATGCCGGCTGGCAGGTAGTGGACCCTCTGTGCCAGAGAGGGATTGGCGTGGACCGTGCTAGTGGACCGGTTCTAAGCCACTACTGGTTTTCACCAGAGCCCGCCGCAAAGCGGGATGGTCTTGCTGCGGCGGTAGTGACCAGGTCGTATCCACTAGCAACGGCTCACCTCTCTGGCTGCTGAAGATAGGCGCGGTACAAGGGAGTAGGCAGAAGCAAGGTCGGACGTAGCAGAAGGTCGGGGCAGGCAGCAAGGATCGTAGTCAGGGGCAACGGCAGAAGGTCTGGAAACACAGGCAAGGAACACACAAGGAACGCTTTCACTGGCACTAAGGCAACAAGATCCGGCAAGGGAGTGCAAGGGAAGTGAGGTAATATAGGGAAGTGCACAGGTGAAAACCCTAATTGGAACCACTGCGCCAATCAGCGGCGCAGTGGCCCTTTAAATCGCAGAGACCCGGCGCGCGCGCGCCCTAGGGAGCGGGGCCGCGCGCGCCGGGACAGAACAGACGGGGAGCGAGTCAGGTAGGGGAGCCGGGGTGCGCATCGCGAGCGGGCGCTACCCGCATCGCGAATCGCATCCCGGCTGGCAGCAGGATCGCAGCGCCCCGGGTCAGAGGACGTGACCGGAGCGCTGCAGCGGAGGGAGTGAAGCGAGCGCTCCGGGGAGGAGCGGGGACCCGGAGCGCTCGGCGTAACAGTACCCCCCCCCCTGGGTCTCCCCCTCTTCTTGGAGCCTGAGAACCTGAGGAGCAGACTTTTGTCAAGGATGTTGTCCTCAGGTTCCCAGGATCTCTCTTCAGGACCACAACCCTCCCAGTCCACTAAAAAAAAATTTTTCCCTCTGACCTTTTTGGCAGCCAAAATTTCCTTGACCGAGAAGATGTCCGAGGAGCCGGAAACAGGAGTGGGAGGAACAGATTTGGGAGAAAAACGGTTGAGGATGAGTGGTTTGAGAAGAGAGACGTGAAAGGCATTAGGGATACGAAGAGAAGGAGGAAGAAGAAGTTTATAAGAGACAGGATTAATTTGACACAAAATTTTGAAAGGACCAAGATAGCGTGGTCCCAACTTGTAGCTAGGAACACGGAAGCGGACATATTTAGCGGAGAGCCATACCTTGTCTCCAGGGGAAAAAACGGGGGGAGCTCTTCTTTTCTTATCCGCGAACCTCTTCATGCGTGAAGAAGCCTGTAAGAGAGAATTTTGGGTCTCTCTCCATATAATGGAAAGGTCACGAGAAATTTCATCCACAGCGGGCAGACCAGAGGGCAAGGGGGTAGGGAGGGGGGGAAGAGGGTGACGGCCGTACACCACGAAAAATGGGGATTTGGAGGAAGATTCAGAGACCCTGAAGTTATACGAGAATTCGGCCCATGGAAGGAGATCTGCCCAGTCATCCTGGCGGGAGGAAACAAAATGTCGCAAATAATCACCCAGGATCTGGTTAATTCTTTCTACTTGTCCATTGGACTGGGGATGATATGCAGAGGAAAAATTTAATTTAATCTTGAGTTGTTTACAGAGAGCTCTCCAGAATTTAGACACGAATTGGACCCCTCTATCCGAGACAATCTGCGTAGGCAACCCGTGAAGACGAAAAATGTGTACAAAAAATTGTTTAGCCAACTGAGGCGCAGAAGGAAGACCAGGAAGAGGGATGAAATGTGCCATTTTGGAGAATCGATCAACGACCACCCAAATAACGGTGTTGCCACGGGAAGGGGGTAAATCAGTAATAAAATCCATACCAATCAGAGACCAAGGCTGTTCGGGGACAGGCAGAGGGTGAAGAAAACCAGCGGGCTTCTGGCGAGGAGTCTTATCCCGGGCACAGATAGTGCAGGCTCGCACAAAGTCCCCAACATCCGTCTCCAGAGTCGGCCACCAATAGAAGCGGGAGATGAGTTGCACAGATTTCTTGATGCCCGCATGACCTGCGAGATGGGAGGAATGACCCCATTTGAGGATTCCGAGGCGTTGGCGTGGAGAAACAAAGGTCTTTCCTGGAGGAGTCTGCCTGATGGAGGCAGGAGAAGTGGAGATCAGGCAGTCAGGTGGAATGATGTGTTGCGGAGGGAGATCAACTTCTGAGGCATCCGAGGAACGAGAGAGAGCATCGGCCCTAATGTTCTTATCGGCAGGACGAAAGTGAATCTCAAAATTAAATCGGGCAAAGAACAGAGACCACCGGGCCTGGCGAGGATTCAGCCGTTGGGCCGACTGGAGGTAGGAGAGGTTCTTGTGGTCGGTGTAGATAATAACAGGAAATCTTGATCCCTCCAGCAGATGCCTCCATTCCTCAAGTGCTAATTTAATGGCTAGAAGCTCTCGATCCCCGATGGAGTAGTTCCTCTCCGCTGGAGAGAAGGTCCTAGAGAAAAAACCACAAGTGACAGCATGCCCGGAAGAATTTTTTTGTAGAAGAACAGCTCCAGCTCCTACTGAGGAGGCATCAACCTCCAATAGGAAGGGTTTGGAAGGGTCAGGTCTGGAGAGCACGGGAGCCGAAGAAAAGGCAGACTTGAGTCGTTTAAAGGAGTCTTCTGCTTGAGGAGGCCAGGACTTGGGATCAGCATTTTTTTTGGTTAAAGCCACGATAGGAGCCACAATGGTAGAAAAATGTGGAATAAATTGCCTGTAATAATTGGCGAACCCCAAAAAGCGTTGGATAGCACGGAGTCCGGAGGGGCGTGGCCAATTTAAGACGGCAGAGAGTTTGTCTGGATCCATCTGTAGTCCCTGGCCAGAGACCAAATATCCTAGAAAAGGAAGAGATTGGCATTCAAACAGACATTTCTCAATTTTGGCATAGAGTTGGTTGTCACGAAGTCTCTGAAGAACCATACGGACATGCTGGCGGTGTTCTTCTGGATTGGCAGAAAAAATTAGGATATCGTCCAGATATACCACAACACAGGAGTATAACAGATCACGAAAAATTTCATTGACAAAGTCTTGGAAGACGGCAGGGGCATTGCACAGTCCAAAGGGCATGACCAGATACTCAAAGTGTCCATCTCTGGTGTTAAATGCCGTTTTCCACTCGTCCCCCTCTCTGATGCGGATGAGGTTATAGGCGCCTCTTAAGTCTAATTTAGTGAAGATGTGGGCACCTTGGAGGCGATCAAAGAGTTCAGAGATGAGGGGTAAGGGGTAGCGGTTCTTAACCGTGATTTTATTAAGACCGCGGTAGTCAATGCAAGGACGTAGGGAGCCATCTTTTTTGGACACAAAGAAAAATCCGGCTCCGGCAGGAGAGGAGGATTTACGGATAAAGCCCTTTTTTAGATTCTCCTGGACGTATTCGGACATGGCAAGAGTCTCTGGGGCAGAGAGAGGATAAATTCTGCCCCGGGGTGGAGTAGTACCCGGGAGGAGGTCGATAGGGCAATCATAAGGCCTGTGAGGAGGTAGAGTCTCAGCTTGTTTTTTGCAGAAAACATCCGCGAAGTCCATATAGGCCTTAGGGAGACCGGTTACTGGAGGAACCACAGAGTTACGGCAAGGGTTACTGGGAACCGGTTTTAGACAGTTCTTGGAACAAGAGGACCCCCAACTCTTGATCTCCCCAGTGGACCAATCCAGGGTTGGGGAATGAAGTTGAAGCCAGGGAAGTCCAAGGAGAATCTCCGAGGTGCAATTGGGGAGGACCAAAAGTTCAATCCTCTCATGATGAGATCCGATGCTCATAAGAAGGGGCTCCGTGCGGAAACGTATGGTACAGTCCAATCTTTCATTATTTACACAATTGATGTAGAGGGGTCTGGCGAGACTGGTCACTGGGATGTTGAACCTGTTGACGAGAGAGGCCAAAATAAAATTTCCTGCAGATCCAGAGTCCAAGAAGGCCACTGTAGAGAAGGAGAAGGCAGAGGCAGACATCCGCACAGGCACAGTAAGACGTGGAGAAGCAGAGTAGACATCAAGGACTGTCTCACCTTTGTGCGGAGTCAGCGTACGTCTTTCCAGGCGGGGAGGACGGATAGGACAATCCCTCAGGAAGTGTTCGGTACTAGCACAGTACAGGCAGAGGTTCTCCATACGGCGTCGTGTCCTCTCTTGAGGTGTCAGGCGAGACCGGTCGACCTGCATAGCCTCCACGGCGGGAGGCACAGGAACAGATTGCAGGGGACCAGAGGAGAGAGGAGCCGAGGAGACGAAACGCCTCGTGCGAACAGAGTCCATATCTTGGCGGAGTTCCTGACGCCTTTCAGAAAAACGCATGTCAATGCGAGTGGCTAGGTGAATAAGTTCATGTAGATTAGCAGGAATTTCTCGTGCGGCCAGAACATCTTTAATGTTGCTGGATAGGCCTTTTTTGAAGGTCGCGCAGAGGGCCTCATTATTCCAGGACAATTCTGAAGCAAGTGTACGGAATTGTACGGCATACTCGCCAACGGAAGAATTACCCTGGACCAGGTTCAACAGGGCAGTCTCAGCAGAAGAGGCTCGGGCAGGTTCCTCAAAGACACTTCGGATTTCCGAGAAGAAGGAGTGTACAGAGGCAGTGACGGGGTCATTGCGGTCCCAGAGCGGTGTGGCCCATGACAGGGCTTTTCCGGACAGAAGACTGACTACGAAAGCCACCTTAGACCTTTCAGTGGGAAACAGGTCCGACATCATCTCCAGATGCAGGGAACATTGGGAAAGAAAGCCACGGCAAAACTTAGAGTCCCCATCAAATTTATCCGGCAAGGATAAGCGTATCCCAGGAGCGGCCACTCGCTGCGGAGGAGGTGCAGGAGCTGGCGGAGGAGATGACTGCTGAAGCTGTGGTAGCAACTGTTGTAGCATAACGGTCAGTTGAGACAGCTGTTGGCCTTGTTGCGCTATCTGTTGTGACTGCTGGGCGACCACCGTGGTGAGGTCAGCGACAACTGGCAGAGGAACTTCAGCGGGATCCATGGCCGGATCTACTGTCACGATGCCGGCTGGCAGGTAGTGGACCCTCTGTGCCAGAGAGGGATTGGCGTGGACCGTGCTAGTGGACCGGTTCTAAGCCACTACTGGTTTTCACCAGAGCCCGCCGCAAAGCGGGATGGTCTTGCTGCGGCGGTAGTGACCAGGTCGTATCCACTAGCAACGGCTCACCTCTCTGGCTGCTGAAGATAGGCGCGGTACAAGGGAGTAGGCAGAAGCAAGGTCGGACGTAGCAGAAGGTCGGGGCAGGCAGCAAGGATCGTAGTCAGGGGCAACGGCAGAAGGTCTGGAAACACAGGCAAGGAACACACAAGGAACGCTTTCACTGGCACTAAGGCAACAAGATCCGGCAAGGGAGTGCAAGGGAAGTGAGGTAATATAGGGAAGTGCACAGGTGAAAACCCTAATTGGAACCACTGCGCCAATCAGCGGCGCAGTGGCCCTTTAAATCGCAGAGACCCGGCGCGCGCGCGCCCTAGGGAGCGGGGCCGCGCGCGCCGGGACAGAACAGACGGGGAGCGAGTCAGGTAGGGGAGCCGGGGTGCGCATCGCGAGCGGGCGCTACCCGCATCGCGAATCGCATCCCGGCTGGCAGCAGGATCGCAGCGCCCCGGGTCAGAGGACGTGACCGGAGCGCTGCAGCGGAGGGAGTGAAGCGAGCGCTCCGGGGAGGAGCGGGGACCCGGAGCGCTCGGCGTAACAATAATAAGTACTGGATTGTTTTAATAGAAGTAATTTACAAATCTGTTTAACTTTCTGGCACCAGTTTTCCACTGGAGTACCCCTTTAATGGTCCCTTCAACTCTTCATGTTATTAGCTTGTGCTTCCGGGGGCTTATTATGGATGACAGGGCTTTGTACCATCCTTAAAGGGGTACTCCGGTGAAAACCTTTTTTCTTTTAAATCAACTGGTGGCAGAAAGTTAAACATATTTGTAAATTACTTCTATTAAAAAAATCTTAATCCTTCCTGTACTTATTAGCTGCTGAATACTACAGAGGAAATTCTTTTCTTTTTGGAATGCTCTCTGATGACATCACGACCACAGTTCTCTCTGCTGACGTTATTATAATAATAATAACGCTTTATTTATTGTTGTCCTTAGTGGGATTTGAACCCAAGTCCCCAGCACTGTAAGGCAGCTGTGCTAACCACTGAGCCACCATGTTGCCCTTAGCATACATCTGCTATGCATGGTTGCTAAAATGGACAGAGGTGTCAGCAGAGAGCACTGTTCTCGTGATGTCATCAGTGTTCCAAAAAGAAAGGAATTTCCTCTGTAGCATTCAGCAGATAATAAGTACTGGAAGGATTAAGATTTTTTAATAGAAGTAATTTACAAATATGTTTAACTTTCTGCCACCAGTTGAATTAAAAGAAAAAAGGTTTTCACCGGAGTACCCCTTTAATACTAGTGCTTTTTCATGTGACATTGGGCCCCCTTCCGCACCGGAGCCAAGGTACTTACCTTCTTGCCAACAGTGCCGATTTCGTCAGGACAATCTCCATAAACCTTGGCCATAAAAGGGGTGCAGGCTATATAAACCCTACCCAAAATTAGAAATTCGGTGTCTTTTCTATGAGTTTTAGGGACTCTGTTTGAATATTCAGATTTTGCATAAATTAGCACATATAACCACGTTTTACTAGATATTCAAGTTTTTGGTGTAAATTGCAATTTCAAAAAAAAAAAAAGAAGGAAATGAAACAAATTAAGGTAAAATTTGGAATTTTCTAGAGTTTAGGTCAACATTCTAAAGCCAACTAAAAATGGCACAATTTTTAAGCTACACCTTCTCGTGGCACACATGATTTTCAGAAAGTGCCAAATTTCTTAAAAGTTTTGCACCTTTTCATAAATTTTACTCAACTCCCACCAGTCACCTCCTTCGCGCGGAATGGTGTAAAAGTTGCGGCATTCTTAGTGATTGGTTGTCAATGGCATCTCCAGAGTAAGGCTAGGTTCAGATTCCGAGGGTGACCGGTGCCGGGTGAATCAGACGGAGCTAGGACCTTACGGACATTGCTGTCCTCCATAGACGGCAATGTATTCTGCTCATATTCTGCCAAAGGAATGACGGAGATCATTCTTTCAGCAGTGGATTTCCGTGGAAGCGGAATCCCATTGATAACAACCTTGCTGCACCGGACTTTGTCATTAATATTATTTATTATATTATTATTATTATATTATATTAATATGTCATATATTATTTATTTATAATATTATGTATTAGATTATTTTTTTATTATTATTATATTAATATATTATATATTTATTTATAAAATTATTTATTATATTATTATAAATATTATTAATTATTTATTAATAATTACGCTCTGAATTTTTGTAGTGTGAACAAAGCCTAAGACATACTTTCAATTCTGGCTTACCTATAGAATGCCCAATCCCCCCCCCCCCCTTTCTGCTATCTATATGCACTAATACAGTGTTTCCCAACCAGGGTGCCTCCAGTTGTTGCAAAACTACATCTCCCAGCATGCCCGGACAGCCTTTGGCTGTCCGGGCATGCTGGGAAATGTAGTTTTGCAACAGCTGGAAGCACTCTGGTTGGGAAAAACTTCTCTGCTAGTACACATGAGGGGAAAGTATTTAGGCAAGTGCCGATTATTTGTCCAAAATGGGGTCAATAATAAAATAATAATATAATTGTTATTATTGTTATGAATAATTACTATTATTAATAATAATAATAATTATTATTATTATTAATATTAATAAATTCTGTATTAAAGGGGTATTCCAGGAAAAAAACTTTTTTTAATATATCAACCGGCTCCAGAAAGTTAAACCGATTTGTAAATTACTTTTATTAAAGAATCTTAATCCTTTCAGTACTTATGAGCTTCTGAAGTTATGGTTGTTCTTTTCTGTCTAAGTGCTCTCTGATGACACCTGTCTCGGGAAACGCCCAGTTTAGAAGAGGTTTGCTATGGGGATTTGCTTCTAAACTGGGCGTTTCCCGAGACAAAATAAAGTAATTTACAAATCTATTTTTCTTTCTGGAGCCAGTTGATATATATATAAAAAAAGTTTTTTCCTGGATAACCCCTTTAAGGATTTTTTTCTAAGTCCTACAAAGAGTGAGGAAGTTGTTCATTTAAGCCCCTCCCCTTCCGATTTGAAAATTTAAAGTGTGTTTCCAAAAATTTCTTGAGACGGACAGTCTTGGTTCTTGATGTGATATCCGAAGCTGACGTCACCTAGCAATGACTTGGTGACCACTGCGACGCTACCTGCTCACGTCTACCGTAACCCGGGGACGGACAAGAAGAGTCTTGATTTGAGTCTTAGTTAAGGCCTGATAAGAGACGGAAGATTACTGAGGACTTTCACTGGAGCCTCGAAGGGATAAGCCATGTTCTTATAATCTGTCCCTAAGACTTTACAAATCTTATCTCGCTGACCTGGTGCTTTCGTCTACCTGTGACTCAGGACCCTTGCACCTTAAACCTCTCCAGTCGAAACTTGAAAATTCTGGTTTGGGTTGAACTTTGGTATTGTATTCCACTTGTGTTACAGTTAGAGGGGTCCAGGAAAATGAGCTTTTAGGTGTTGTTTGGTGGGGTTCCCATTCAGGGAAAGAATTTTAAAGGGGTACTCCGCCCCTAGACATCTTATCCCCTATCCAAAGGATAGGGGATAAGATGTCAGATCGCCGGGGTCCCGCTGCTGGGGACCCCGGGGATCGCTGCTGCAGCACCCTGGGACCGGAGCATCGTTACATCACGGCTCTGCCCCTCGTGACATCACGGCCCGTCCCGTCAATACAAGTCTATGGGAAGGGGGCGTGGCGGTCGTCACGCCCCCTGCCATAGACTTGCATTAAGGGGACGGGCCGTGATGTCATGAGGGGCGGGGCCATGATAGGGGATAGGGGATAAGATGCCAGGGGCGGAGTACCCCTTTAAGGGGTCGTGTTTCCTCCATGTCGAAAGTAGCCACAGTGACAGCTAAACCAGCTCACCAAAAAGCTCCTCGTACCTCAGTATCCTGGATTCTTTGAGAGTGTGACAAGGAATGATGAGAGATATTGGGGTTAAGGAAAACTATCATACAGGACAACTTATACAAAGGATAGGGACTAAGTGTCTGATCACAGGGGGTCCAACTGCTGGGATCCCCTGTGATCTTCTGCCTGGGACCCCAACTCTCACGGGAATGGGGCGTGATGACCCCTGCATGAAAAGGCGTCTGACAAGCCCCCTATATGTTTCTCTATGGGAGAGCCGGAGATACAGCGTTCACGTATCTCAGACTCACCCATAGAGATACATAGAGGGGGCGTGTTGACCACAGCTTCGTGCTGTGGTCAACTGTAGTCTGGCATGGAGCAGAGATTGCATTAGGATTACCGGGGCACCGGGCAGGGGATAGCGGGAGTCTTAGTGGTCAGACTCCCCGCTATCAGACCCTTATCCCTTATCCTGTGGATAGGGGATAAGATGTTCTTTACCAGAGTTCCCCTTTAAAGAGCATTAAACATGATTGGGGATTATATGGCTAACCAGAATCTCCTCCAAAAGGGCAAATAGCCCATCGGTAGACAGCAGTTTAGAAGTTCTAGTCCCTCATCACTCTGTAATACGCAGGGGTAAGAACCTCAAAACGGATAACTACAGATGGATTACTGCCCCTTTTGAGGAGATTGTGACTTGGCATATAATCCCTAATCATGTTTTAAGGCTCTTTAAGGATCAGACATTGATTGTAAGGGAAGCCTCCTCCAATAGGTGGCACTGTAGAGCAACTTTTTCTTCTGGAAATTAGTTACTTTGCATATTCTTTTTCTATAGAGCACTGCACGGCTTGTAATGGCATATTCAAACTACAGAATCTCCGTCTGGTTCCAGGTGGAGATTCCGTCTTCAGAGGGCGCCCACTCAATCAGTCGGCACTAGGACCGCTCTCACATGAGCCATCTTTATTGATGGCAATGCATTTCCGAGTGGATTCCAATGAAAGAATGAACATGATCATTGTTTTGGCGGAGTCTGGAATTTGAATTCCTGTTCCATTTTTTTCTACCACGGAAGTTCAGCAGTGTGCACGGAAACAATAGGAGGCTACTGCTCCAGAATTTCCAAGCAGATTTTCTGTAGATCGGAAATTCCTTAGTGTGAACAAACCCTAAGACTCCATATACCAGTTTGGCGCTCACCTCAAGGAGACGCACAACTCCCCTAGTCCTACTTTATGGTGTGAAATGCGTCTTTTTACAAACAATTTTAAATATTTTCTACCAGTAATTACTTTAAAAAAAATAAGTAAAATAAAGACTACTGAATGAACAATTTTAACTTCATTACTTAATGTCCAAACTTTAATTACTATACCATATTTGGTTCCCCTTAATTATCCAAATTCTGTTCAGTTAAATTTAAGTTGCTTCTTAGGCCGGGTTCACACTTGCAAAACTCTGGACAGAAAAACTTCCTGGAGCTGTTGAGTGTGGCCAGCGCTGATTGAATCAGTCGCCGCTATGACTGTACAGACATTGCCGTCCCCATAAACAACAATGTTTGCCGACCGGATTCCGCTACAACATTTATTAGAATTTTCTGTCGGAAATTCCGACCAGAAAATTCCACAGTGTGAATGGGTTCCCGGAAAACTCATTTCAGTTCATGTTAACTTTCATGCAGCAGAATTTCCGACTGAATTCCTGAGCAGAATTCCGGTTGGAAATTCCGTAGTGTGAACCCGGCCTTAGGGTGTGTTCACACCTTCAGGTTTTAAATTGCAATTATTGCATAAAAAGCCAGGAACAGCCAGGAAGGGAAACTGAGGCTTCTCCTGTCTTAAAATCCATTCCTGTCTCGGCATTTAATAATTGAAATTAAAAACCTGTAAACACAGCCTTAAAACAAGATTCTAATGAATAAAAATCAAATAACAAAAGTAATTAACAAAATTCCTTAAAATGATATTTATCTAAATAAATAAATAAATAAATAAATAAACAAATAAATAAATACATAATTATTATTTATTATTTTAAATAAATATGGCAACAATTTTATAATACAATCATTATTAATGAAAATAATAAAAAAAAGTTATTATTTATTTATAATATTCTATTCTAATTAACCTTAATGACAGATATTATTTTCAGTTGCAATTAAACAATTACATCATCATCTTTAGAATAATATGATTCATCCCAGTGAGACTACAAATGTAAGAAAAAACATTTTATTCATCATATCATATATTTATACCTTTTAGAACTTCTATTGTAATAGCTTTTTTGACTTGCAAAAATTTTTTTGAAATATATTAAATGGTTAAAGGGGTACTCCGGTGGAAAACTTTTTTTTTTAAATCAACTGGTGCCAGAAAGTTAAACAGATTTGTAAATTACTTCTATTAAAAAATCTTAATCCTTCCAGTACTTACTAGCTGCTGAATACTACAGGGGAAATCCTTTTTTTTTTTTTTTTATGAAACACAGAGCTCTCTGCTGACATCACGAGCACAGTGCTCTCTGCTGACATCTCTGTCCATTTTAAGAACTGTCCAGAGTAGGAGACAATCCCCATAGCAAACACATGCTGCTCTGGACAGTTCCTAAAATGGACAGAGATGTCAGCAGAGAGCACTGTGCTTGTGATGTCAGCAGAGAGCTCTGTGTTCCAAAAAGAAAAGAATTTCCTCTGTAGTATTCAGCAGCTAATAAGTACTGGAAGGATTAAGATTTTTTAATAGAAGTAATTTACAAATCTGTTTAACTTTCTGGCACCAGTTGATTTAAGATTTTTTTTTTTTTCCAGTAAAGTACCCCTTTAAATTTCCTTCAACATGGCATCATCATCATCATAATAATAATAATACATATATATGTATTATTTTTTACCACTAAGATTAGAAATGTAAGAAAAAATATTTTATTCATATTATATCTATATATCTTTTATACCTTCTTTTATAGCTTTTTTTTTTACTTGCAAATATGATTTTAAAAAGATCAAGCGGTTAAAGTTCCTTCGATTTCGCATCTTTACTGATATTTTATTCAGTCGATTATCAGCAGCGACAACTCCCTGTAGGTTTCTGAAAACTCCAATTGCCATCAATATGGAAAAGCTCGAAAAAAAAAAAAAAAAACTCATCCATACGAAAAGGTATAATACGTACAACAACAACAGGGGGAAAAAAAATGGCATAAAAACCCAGCAGCGAGCAATTCCGATTCCGCTGGGACCCAGCTTTGCCGATAACTCAGGTGCACTGGATGATCTGGATATAAACAAACAGCTTTCGAAAAGTTCTACATTGTCTCGTGTCTACCCAGTCAATCTTTTTTTCCAATAATTATCATAATGATTCTCCACAAGGCACTTATTTGTTCGTCTTCGAAGACTCGGCATCTGGGTTTTAGTTGCGTTGCATGGCGGTAGATGCGAGCTGCAGACTTAAGTTTGGAGATTTATTTCCTCAGGGTTGGTAACTTATTTGAACAGCTGCGGAGAAAAACACAAAGCGACTTGTGATCCTAACAAAATGTCTGGAGAGCGGGCATCTTGATTCTCTCTCTCTTTTTTTCGGCCCCGCACATAGACGACCTGTTTTCCTAACTGGGAATAATTTTTTTTTAAATTAAAGGTCACTGCAGTAGATCAAACCACTAAGGGCACCGCCGTACAGGTCAATGTAATAGTTAATGGTTCAAAAAAAACAAAAAGAGAAAAGAAACAAAAAAAAATTATAAAAAAAAAAAAAAATAACAAAAAAAGAAGGGCCTGCCATTTGTCAATGGACTTTTTTTTTGTTTTTTGCTAGACCTGGAGATCTAGAAATGTATATGTCATTGGTGGTGTTGGGGGGGGGAGGGGTGTAGGGGGTGTAGGGGGGGAGGTTGGGATCATATATCAAAGTTAACCGATGGCGGTTACCAAGTGAAATAGGAACGAGGAAATGATTTGACTATTTTTAGCTGAAGTCGGAGGCAGGTTCACCCCAGATCTATTATCCAGATAAAAGTTATAATACCAGCTATGAGATTAAGTATAATTAACTTTAATTCTTTAATAAAGTCGACTTCTATTTTTTCCCCCCCAATACAGAAATAAGTTCAATAATGTTTCATTTTAAACAATGTATCGAAACGCATAAAGTAATAAAAATCCATTATGAGAAAGAAAAAATATCTACGGAAGTTAAAAATAGATAAAAGTTTTTTTGGGGGGTTATTTTTTGGCAGCAACAAAAGTTTTAAGTGCATAAAGGGGTTGTCTTACGAAGGTAACTGTTACACCGAGCGCTCTGGGTCCCTGCTCCTCCTCGGAGCGCTCGCGGCGTTCTTCTCTGTGCAGCGCCCCGGTCAGACCCGCTGACAGGGAGCGCTGCACTGGTATCACCGGCGGGGATGCGATCCGCGTAGCAGGACGCGCCCGCCCGCGGGTCGCATCCCAATCTCCTCACCTGCCCCGTCCTCTTGCTGTTCTGTCCCGGCGCGCGCGGCCCCGCTCTCTAGGGCGCGCGCGCGCCGGCTCTCTGAAATTTAAAGGGCCAGTGCACCATTAATTGGTGCCTGGCCCAATCAGTACCTACACCTGCTCTATGTGTATAAAAACCCACTTCCCCTTCCTGTCCTTGCCGGATCTTGTTGCCTTGTGCCCTGTGAAAGCATTTAGTGTGTTCCCAAGCCTGTGTTCCAGACCTTCTGCCGTTGCCCCTGACTACGATCCTTGCTGCCTGCCCTGACCTTCTGCTACGTCCGACCTTGCTCTTGCCTAATCCCTTGTACCGCGCCTGTCTCAGCTGTCAGTTGGGGTTGAGTCGCTATCGGATGGAACGACCTGGGGGTTACCTGCCGCTGCAAGTCCATCCCGCTTTGCGGCGGGCTCTGGTGAAAACCAGTAACCCCTTAGACTCCGTTCCCCTGGTACGGCCCACGTCATCACCCCACTGACACAGAGGATCCACCACCAGCGTCCTCGCTGCATACCAGTCCGGATCCTGACAGTAACTCCATGTGGAAAGACATATGACCTGGTGAAGGTCCAGCCGGGCACAGGCCTAGCATGGGTTGCCAGTATCGGGGGTACGGTAAATTATTGAGCTCTCAACCGGCCCATTTATGTAGGATAGTGGGGATTAAAAAAATAATAATAATATCGCCACACCAGGCCCACATTCACCACTACAGTGGTTAAATAATACCGTCATACTGTTATTAAATAAAAACTAAGATAACACCAATAATACCGCCACACCATGACCACACATTACCCCATGACCCACACATAGTGACTAGATAATACCACCGAATTGAATGAAAAACACTCTATACAGACCAATATATCCCCTCATACATTGAACCTATAGTGGTAACCCCCCTTTTAGGTAGATGCCCTGATAGGAGGGTAATATCCCCCATTAGGTAGTGGATAGCAGAGGGAGAGGTAGGGTGATGGGGTGAGGGCAGGTATGTAGGACCACAGTAAGTAGGTAATTCCTCTCCCCTTTGAGAAGATGCCGCCCATAGGTAAATAATTCCCCTCTATTAGGTAGATACCCCTAACAGGTAGGTTATTCCCCCCCATAAGGTAGATGCCCCCAATATGTAGGTAATCCCCTATTAGCTTGTTACCCCTATTAGACAGGTTATTCCTCCCATGAGGTAAATGCCCCCAATAGGGTAATCCCCTATTGCCCCTAGTATGAAGATAATCCCCCCATTAGGTGGGGGTTCATTTTTATTACATTATTATGGGGGCAGCCATTTGGCCTGAGCTGTTTTAAGCAGCTTTTAGAGATATGCTTTACAGCAAGCCCCATGGATATAGGAAGCAATAGACAGGAGCTATCCCATTCACATGAATGGGAAAGGTTCTTGGACGTGCTCTGTGACCTTTTCAAGAGGTCATTCAACAGGGAAGGGGAGGCTGATCTGTGAGCTTCATCTACTGGTGTCACCTCTCACCGCAATGCTGTATTGATCACTTTCCAGCAGTCTGAGCATTAACAAAAAAATCCTAAAAATATGTTTAAAGAGGTTACACAACATAAGATGACTTTAGTAATTAAGTTTCATACAGTAATGGACATGCTTACCAAGGATCTGTGCTTGTGTTGATGGTAAATGGCCGTGTCCTGTGTCCCCTATGATGCTGCTGATTGATTTTTGGAAACTGGCTACTTCCTGTTTCTGTACCCTCCCTCAGACTACAGTCCCCAGAATCCTTTCCTTCAGGGTGGGAGTTGACTTATTTCCCTCCCACATATCGTTCACCCCACCCATTGCAGCACAGCGACGCTCTCTTTAATCACATGACTTGCCCGATATCACCTGATACTCAAGCAGTGGATTTGGGTTACGACGAATGCCCGCACATGTGCGCCGGTTATCAGGGGACTGGCTTCACACACAACAGATGACGCAGCCAAGCCCCCTTTCAACACCTGACTTGTGATGTATTGTCTCGGGCAGCACAGCAAGCTGAGAAAGGTCCTAGACAATAGAAGAAAATGAACTTCTGGGGGAAAAGAAAGGCAAAGAAATTTTATATCAGCCACCAAACGCAGGTAAGTGAAGTATATTAGTAACTAGACTAACTTTGCAGCAAGCAGTAAGTCAGTGTTTCCCCAAGCAGGGGGCATTCAGCTGTTGCAAAACTACAATTCCCAGCATGCCCGGACAGCCTTTGGCTGTCCGGGCATGCTGGGAGTTGTAGTTTTGCAACAACTGGAGGCACCCTGCTTGGAAAAACACTGCAGTAAGTGTTTGATTTCCCTGCAGCGCCACCACAGGAGGAATGATGCATTACACCGTCTTCATTACCCCAGACGTGAGGAGGTAATTTCTTTCTGTATGAGGTCATGTGATTGTTGCGTTGTCAGTCTTACGGGATCTCCAGAGTGAGGGACGTGTCATTATAGGATTTGTTTTCCGGCTTAGAACGCGCCGTAATGTTACATGAGTCACATGACAGTATATAATCTTAGGGAACCCCGGGGTGCTTAGAGGCCTTAAAATTAGGGCATGCTGGGGCTTGTAGTGCCAGAGTGAGTTTTTTTTTATTTTTTTTATTGTAAATCAACTGGTGCTAGAAAGTTAAACAGATTTGTAAATTACATCTGTTAAAAAATCTTAATCCTTCCAGTACTTATGAGCTGCTGTATGACCTACAGGAAGTTCTTTTCTTTTTGAATTCCCTCTGTCTGACCACAGTGCTCTTTGCTGACACCTCTGATTATTTTAGGAACTGTCCAGAGTAGGAGAGGTTTTCTATGGGGATTTGCTCCTATTCTGGACAGTTCCTAAAATGGACAGAGGTGTTAGCAGAGAGCACTGTGGTCAGACAGAGGGAATTCAAAAAGAAAATAACTTCCTGTGGAGCATACAGCAGCTGATAAGTACTGGAAGAATTAAGATTTTTTTTAAAGAAGTAATTTACAAATCTGTATAACTTTCTGGCACCAGTTGATTTAAAAAAAATGTTTTCCAGTGGAGTACCCCTTTAAAGTGGGATTTTGAGAATCATTCTATTACATACAATAGGGCCAGAGAGCTCTGTGGACTATAGGATGCCGGATTATAAGGTTGGCAGTGCCCGCATGCAACCAATCTGCCGATTCCTATTGCTCTGACATGCTGTCTCACCCGAATACAGCTTGGATATTGCTCCAACACATCATCCAGCTTTCCCAGAGTCCTGAAGAGCAAATCTGCCTTCTAATAGGGTCAATGGAAGAAAGTAATATAGAGGGTCTTAAAGGGGTATTCCAGGAAAAAAACTTATATATATATATATATATATATATATATATATATATATATATATGTATATAAAATCAACTGGCTCCAGAAAGTTAAACAGATTTGTAAATTACTTGTATTAAAAAAAAAGCTTAATCCTTCCAGTACTTATCAGCTGCTGAAGTTGAGTTGTTGTTTTCTGTCTGGCAACAGTGCTCTCTGCTGACATCTCTGCTTGTCTCGGGAACTGCACAGACTAGAAGAGGTTTGCTATGGGGATTTGCTTCTACTCTGGACAGTTCCTGAGACAGGTGTCATCAGAGAGCACTTAGACAGAAAAGAACAACTCAACTTCAGCAGCTGATAAGTACTGAAAGGATTAAGATTTTTTTTATAGAAGTAAATTACAAATCTGTTTAACTTTCTGGAACCAGTTGATATATAAAAATCCCTTTAAAGTAGCTGCTGCATATCTGCTTAAAATATCACCATCATAATTGTATTGGACAACGCGTTTCAGTGCTAACTTGTGCCTTTCTCGGGTCCACCAGAAGACATTGTGTCATATATATATATATGTGTGTGTGTGTGTGTGTGTGTGTTTGGAATCATAAATGCAAGCATACTAGCCAGAAAAGCAAAAAAAAAACACAAAAACAATACATTGAAAATGCAAAGTTAATAATTAGGTATAGCAAGCATATAAAAAGGAAACCTTGGACTACTGTAATGACAGCCATATTTGTCTTCACCCAGCTTTTCCAGACTGCTAAATAAGAGCATTTACCTATTTTTGCTTTAGATAATGAATTAATGCTGAAGGGTTGAATATATCACCTGAGAACATAATGAATTGTTTAATCTAGATACCTACCTGGGAAACCTGCGACCTCTGCAGTGGTGGCCATATTTGTCTTCACCCAGCTTTTCCAGACTCCTAAAAAAAAAAAATTAGCTGCCATACATCCACTTGTTCTAGCATTGTTGCACTACAAGGCAGATTTTCCGTTTAGAAGTCTGCCGAAGCTGAATGGCAACCCCTGTAATGTCATCCAGCTTTCCCAGAAAACAGATTAAATAAAATATGTTCTATATAATGTAAATCTACTCTGTACAGTATAATGAAGTGATGCTGAAGGGCTGAATATATCGCCTCATAACATAGTGAATTGTTTTATCTAGATACCTGGAAAACCTGCGACTGCTGCAGTGGCGGCCATATTTGTCTTCACCCAGCTTTTCCAGACTCCTAAATAAGAACATTCACCTATTTCCACTTTAGATAATGAAGCGATGCTGAAGAGCTGAATGTATCACTTAATAACATAGTGAATTGTTTTTTGCTAGATACCTTGGAAACCTGCAACCTCTGCAGTGGCGGACATATTTGTCTTCACCCAGCTTTTCCAGACTCCTAAAAAAAAAGAACATTTGCTGTCATACATCCACTTGTTCCGGTATTGTTACACTACAAGGCAGACTTTCCGTTTAGAAGTCTGCGGAAGCTGAATGGCAAGCCCTGTAAAGGCAGCCATATTGGCTGTCACCCAGCTTTCCCAGAAACAGATTAAGGGTACATTCCCACACAGCGTATTTGCTGCGTATTTGCTTCTGCGTATTTTATTTTCTCTGTTGAAGTCAATGGGTAGGAAAATACGCAGCACCAAATACGCAGCAAATACGCAGCAAAATACGCCGTGTGGGAACGTACCCTAAACCAAATTTGCTCTATACAGTATAATGAAGTGATGCTGAGGAGCTGAATGTATCGCTTAATAACATAATGAATTGTTTTTCCTAGATATCTTGGAAACCTGCAACTCTTCAGTGGCGGCCATATTTGTCTTCACCCAGCTTTTCCAGACTCCTAAAAAAAGAACATTTGCTGTCATACATCCACTTGTTCCAGTATTGTTGCACTACAAGGCACACTTTTCGTTTAGAACCCCTGTAACGGCAGCCATATTGGCTGTCACCCAGCTTTCCCAGAAACAGATTAAACCAAATTTGCTCTATACAGTATAATGAAGTGATGCTGAGGAGCTGAATGTATCGCTTAATAACATAATGAATTGTTTTTCCTAGATACCTTGGAGACTTGCAACCTCTACAGTGGCGGCCATATTTGTCTTCACCCAGCTTTTCCAGACTCCTAAAAAAAGAACATTCGCTGTCATACATTCACTTGTTCCGGTATTGTTGCGCTACAAGGCACACTTTCCGTTTAGAACCCCTGTAACGGCAGCCACATTGTCTGTCACCCAGCTTTCCCAGAAACAGATTAAACCAAATTTGCTCTATACAGTATAATGAAGTGATGCTGAGGAGCTGAATGTATCGCTTAGAAACATAATAAATTGTTTTTCCTAGATACCTTGGAAACCTGCAACCTCTTCAGTGGCGGCCATATTTGTCTTCACCCAGCTTTTCCAGACTCCTAAAAAAAAGAACATTCGCTGTCATACATCCACTTGTTCCAGTATTGTTGCACTACAAGGCACACTTTCCGTTTAGAACCCCTGTAACGGCAGCCATATTGGCTGTCACCCAGCTTTCCCAGAAACAGATTAAACCAAATTTGCTCTATACAGTATAATGAAGTGATGCTGAGGAGCTGAATGTATTGCTTAATAACATAATGAATTGTTTTTCCTAGATACCTTGGAAACCTGCAACCTCTTCAGTGGCGGCCATATTTGTCTTCACCCAGCTTTTCCAGACTCCTAAAAAAAAGAACATTCGCTGTCATACATCCACTTGTTCCGGTATTGTTGCACTACAAGGCACACTTTCCGTTTAGAACCCCTGTAACGGCAGCCATATTGGCTGTCACCCAGCTTTCCCAGAAACAGATTAAACCAAATTTTCTCTATACAGTATAATAAAGTGATGCTGAGGAGCTGAATGTATCGCTTAATAACATAATGAATTGTTTTTCCTAGATACCTTGGAAACCTGCAACCTCTTCAGTGGCGGCCATATTTGTCTTCACCCAGCTTTTCCAGACTCCTAAAAAAAAAAAAGAACATTCGCTGTCATACATCCACTTGTTTTTAGTATTGTTGCACTACAAGGCACACTTTCCGTTTAGAACCCCTGCAACGGCAGCCATATTGGTTGTCACCCAGCTTTCCCAGAAACAGATTAAACCAAATTTTCTCTATACAGTATAATGAAGTGATGCTGAGGAGCTGAATGTATCGCTTAATAACATAATGAATTGTTTTTCCTAGATACCTTGGAAACCTGCAACCCCTGCAGTGGCGGACATATTTGTCTTCACCCAGCTTTTCCAGACTCCTAATAAAAAAGAAAATGTGCTGTCTTACATCCACTTGTTCCAGTATTGTTGCACTACAACACAGACTTTCCATTCAGAAGTCTGCGGAAGCTGAATGGCAACCGCTGTAACAGCAACCATATTGGCTGTCACCCAGCTTTCCCAGAAACAGATGAAACTAAGTAGGAGACACTGGGTGAGCTTTATATAAGTGGAGCGCCCCCATAGCCCAGGCCCATGCAGCCAGCATTTGATCTCCAAACTGTGGCCCTCCTCCAGATGTTGCAAAACTACAACTCCCAGCATGCCCGGACAGCCAACGGCTGTCCGGGCATGCTGGGAGTTGTAGTTTTGCACCATCTGGAGGTCCACAGTTTGGAGACCACTGTTATAGGAGATTGTATGCAGATAGGCGGTGTGTAACCCGGGCCCCACAGAGATCAGCTCATCCATGTGAAGCGGGGCACGGCTGCCGCATCTTTTTAGACACAGAGGCCCCTTTTTTTTTTTGGGTTTCGGTCTATATTTATAGTGCATGTAATTAAACGCTAGTTATCGTGTAGCCGCGCCAGAGCGACATCACCGCTTTAATTACCGCCTTCGCCGCCGTGTCTTTTATGTATCCCTGGGTCCTGCTACCGCTCCCCCGCCGTCTTCGCAATTGTCTCTATGTCGTATACAGCGCCGGTGCCCATGTCTGTAATTATTTCCAGTACAGAAACCTCAACCCGTAATCAGAGCGAGGACCCGGGCCTCACAAGTCAACGCATCAGTGATAGAAAGAAAAAGTAACAAAAATATATATTGATTTTTTTTTTTTGTTTCTTGTTGTTTTTATTATTATTATTTCTTTATCTATTTATTGTAATTTATTTATTTTCTATTCTATCATTATTATTATTTATCTATTTATTATTTATCTATTTATTTATTTATTTATTTATTTATTTTATTTAAATTTTTTTTATTTATCATGGCCGGTGTAGGCGAGCGATTTTATGTGTGTCTTTATTTTGTGTACGGCAAATTTATTACGTTTAGTCAATTTTGCGCAGGTACACATTTTCCTACAAATTTCACTTCACTACGACGTTTTGCATAGTTTATACCCGTTACGCAAAATTTTGCTACTTTTTTCTATCCCGTTGCAAAAAATAATTCCTTTAAATGTAATTATTCCAGGAAAAAACTTTTTATTAATTAATTAATTTATTTATTGTTTATATCAACTGGCTCCAGAAAGTTAAAGGGATATTCCAGGCCAAAACTTTTTTTTATATATATCAACTGGCTCCGGAAACAGATTTGTACATTACTTCTATTAAAAAAAATCTTAATCCTTCCAATAGTTATTAGCTTCTGAAGTTGAGTTGTTGTTTTCTGTCTAACTGCTCTCTGATGACTCACGTCCTGGGAGCTGTGCAGTTCCTGTGGGGATATTTTCCCATCATGCACAACTCCCGGGACGTGACATCATCATTGAGCAGTTAAACAGAAAACTTCAGAAGCTAATAACTATTGGAAGGATTAAGATTTTTTTTATAGAAGTAATTTACAAATCTGTTTAACTTTCCGGAGCCAATTAATATATATATATATATATATATATATATATATATATATATATATATATAAAGGTTTTGCCTGGAATACCCCTTTAAACAGATTTGTAAATTACTTCTATTAAAAAATCTTCATCCTTTCAGTACTTATGATCTGCTGAAGTTGAGTTGTTCTTTTCTGTCTGACAACAGTGCTCTCTGCTGACATCTCTGCTTGTCTCGGGAACTGCACAGTGTAGAAGAGGTTTGCTATGGGGATTTGCTTCTACTCCGGACAGTTCCTGAGACAGGTGTCATCAGAGAGCACTTAGAAAAGAACAACTCAACTTCAGCAGCTCATAAGTACTGAAAGGATTAGGATTTTTTAATAGAAGTCATGTACAAATCTGTTTAACTATCTGGAGCCAGTTGTTATATAAAGAAAAAGTTTTTTTCCTGGATAATTACTTCTATTAAAAAAATCTTAATCCTTCCAATAATTGTCAGCTGCTTAAGTTGAGTTGTTCTTTTCTGTCTGGCAACAGTGCTCTCTGCTGACATCTCTGCCTGTCTCGGGAACTGCACAGAGTAGAAGAGATTTGCTATGGGGATTTGCTTTCTACTCTGGACAGTTCCCGAGACACGTGTCATCAGAGAGCACTCAGACAGAAAAGAACAACTCAACTTCAGCAGCTCATAAGTACTGTAAGGATTAAGATTTTTTTTAAATAGAAGTCATTTACAAATCTGTTTAACTATCTGGAGCCAGTTGTTATATAAAAAAAAGTTTTTTCCTGGAATACCCCTTTAAACTTTTCTTCACACACCAAAAAGCTGGGGTAAATTTACCTTTTTTACCTACTTTTTGGTTTAATTTTGGAACTTTTCGATCCATTCCTTAAAAGTTTGTGATGTTTTGACCCATTGCTCAAAATTTGACCCATTGTGCAAAATTATGCAATTTCTTGACCTATTGCGCACAATTAGCAACTTTTTCCACTCCATAAACTGCAGTCAGTCGCAGAGATACCCCTCCTCGGTCGGTAATAGGCCCGGGCACCAGGAAGGAGGCTTGGCCCCGGGTCCGTTACATGACCGGCCAAGAAGGGACATTGCAGCGATATGTTCGGCGCAGTGTGACGTGTCGGGACCCACAATGCTGTTGTGGTATTTCTCCTTTTGCATCTCACGCAGAATGGAAACTCCACCAGTGACCAAGAGCGGCGCTGTTTTTCCGAGACGGCATCCATGTTTTTCTAATGTCACACGACTCCTTTAAATCGGAAGAAGAAAACCATAAATATATCTGTTGGAAAATTAACTCAATAAGGGGGGAGGGGGGCGGGCGAGGGATTTTTATGGAGATTTCTTGGGCTTCTCCGTTCTTGCCAATCATTTTTACCGACGTGACAGATCCACACCTCTCGGTCCTCACTGCTAGCCCTGTCCTTGTCACTATCCGGTTGACTATAGTAATTTCCTGACTATCTCTTTTCTTATAATCCTACAAATAGATCAATACGTCTCTACATATGCTAATGGCTTCTGGATCAGGCTCCTTCCTCCACAATACTGAATTATTAATGCAGTTATTTGTTCTGGATCGTTTTCCTGTTTTGCTTGGTCTTATCTAAGGAATCTCCACCAAAGCCTCCCCCTCCCACCTTAAAGGGGTACTCCGCCCCTAGACATGTTATCTGAGATGTCTGATCGTGGGGGGTCCCGCCACTGGGGACCAACGCGATTTTGGCTGTGGCACCCCAGATTTCCTGTGCACGGAGTGAACTTCGCTCCGTGACGGAGACTGTCGAGAAGGGGCAGAGGCTCGTGATGTCAAGGTCACTCCCTGCTTCTGGTATCACAGCCACGACACCTCAATGCAAGTCTATGGGAAGCCGTCACGCCCCCTCCCATAGACTTGCATTGAGGGGTCATGGCATGACGTCATGAGGAAGCGCGACCTCTTCATAGGGAGGAACTTTGCGCCACATACGACGAAGTCCTGCTCTTTGAGGGAAGGACACCTTACTACTGGGGTGACACACTGTAACAAACCTCCTCCTCATGTAATCTCCTTACTACTGGGGTGACACACTGTAACAAACCTCCACCTCATGTAATCTCCTTACTACTGGGGTGACACACTGTAACAAACCTCCTCCTCATGTAATCTCCTTACTACTTGGGTGACACACTATAACAAACCTCCTCCTCATGTAATCTCCTTGCTACTGGGGTGATACACTGTAACAAACCTCCTCCACATGTAATCTCCTTACTACTGGGGTGACACACTGTAACAAACCTCCTCCTCATGTAATCTCCTTACTACTGGGGTGACACACTGTAACAAACCCCCTCCTCATGTAATCTCCTTACTACTTGGGTGACACACTGTAACAAACCTCCTCCTCATGTAATCTCCTTACTACTGGGGTGACACACTGTAACAAACCTCCTTCTCATGTAATCACTTACTACTGGGGTGACACACTGTAACAAACCTCCTCCACATGTAATCTCCTTACTACTGGGGTGACACAGTGTAACAAACCTCCTCCACATGTAATCTCCTTACTACTGGGGTGACACACTGTAACAAACCTCCTCCTCATGTAATCACCTTACTACTGGGGTGACACACTGTAACAAACCTCCTCCTCATGTAATCACCTTACTACTGGGGCAGAGTTGATGTGGGGTGGCAGTCCCCTGGCTGAGTGAGTGGTTCAGATGCAGGTTGTCTAACTTTCCTGTGGCGGGCAGAACGGCGCCCCCCATCAAGAGAGCGCTCTAGGCGGCTGCCTATTTTGCCTATAGGCAGAGCCGCCCTGGGATAGTCATCTATATATCATTGCGGATCCTTTGAGACTAAAATTTACTAATTGGTTTCAGCTTAATATTTAGAATTTTGTTCAGCTTATGGTAAGACTAGCCCACCAGAGAACCAAAGGATCCTCCGGGGGACTGGATCAGACCCCAGAAGTAGGTTAGACCCCAAACCAGATCCAAAACATTCACTTCAGACACCAGACCTTTCTAGTAGGTGGTGAAAAGGACCCGGAGTGAGGCATTGTAGGTGATACTGTCCATTATCTGCCGGATCAAGTTCAACAAATAATGGCTGGCACCAAATATACCACATATGGTGTAACCCTGACCCTCAGGAGTGAGTGAGAGTCATCCCTGATCTTCATAGGAAGGAACTGTATGCCTAGTATGCTATATCCGTGCTCCTCAAGGGGATGGAATGATGAAACATACAGTGTGTGACTGCTCTTATGGTTGCTATATTGCCGTAAATAAGCCCCAAACCCAGGGTAACTTTTTGAATTAATCTGTTTCGGTTCCTTTGAATCCTATGAATTATCTCAATTTGAGAACAGTTAGGTCAGTGTTTCCCAACCATTTCCCAAGCATGCTGGGAGTTGTAGTTTTGCAACAGCTGGAGGCACCCTGCTTGGGAATGGCACATGTTCTATATAGATGGTGGGGGCAATCTGGCACTGAGAACAGTAAAGCCAGTTTTTCCCAACCAGGGTGCCTCCAGCGTTTTCAAAACTACAACTCCCAGCATGCCTGGACATCTGAAGGCTGTTTAGCAGAAATTCCTATGTCGTGACCCAGTTCAGGATGTTGTCCTGTCCGGTTAACGTTACCTGTACATCTATCCTCAACTCAATAAGAGATAGTTTTCTGTGACCCTGCATCTGTGGTCCTTATTGTCCCCAGCGCTTGGCCCAGAAGAACTGTCTAACCATGGAGCGTGGTGGTTAACGTTACCCTGGCATAACGAACTGTGCATCGCCCCAGTTGTACACAACACAAAATATTCTATGTAGCAACAGTAACCAATTTCAGCTGTCCAGGCTTGCTGGGGGTTGTAGTTCTGCTACTGCTGGAGGCACCAGGGTTTGGCAACACATATATATGATACCATACTAGTGTCTAAGTCAGTGTTTCCCAACCAGGGTGCCTCCAGCGGTTGCAAAACTACAACTCCCAGCATGCCCGGACAGCTGAAGGCTGTCCGGGCATGCTGGGAGTTGTAGTTTTGCAACCACTGGGGGCACCCTGGTCGGTCCCATATCTTCTTTCTATCTACATGCTGGTTCTCCATTTTTTTTTTTTCTAACATTCTTTCCATGTTTAGCATAAATTCTAAGTATTTTCCAAAGCAACAGTAACCACCATTGGCTGTCTGGGCATGCTGGGAGTTGTAGTTTTGCACTCATTTAGACACTAGTATGGTCTCATATCTTCTTTCTATCTACATCCTGGTCCTACAACTTACATTCTTTCCATGTTTAGCAGAAATTCAAAGTATTTTCCGTAGCAACAGTAACCACCTTTGGCTGTCCGGGCATGCTGGGAGTTGTAGTTTTGCAATTGCTGGAGGCACTCTGGTTGGGAATGGCAAGTGTTCTGTATGGATGGGGGGGACCAATCTGGCACTGAGAGCAGTAAGGCCAGTGTTTCCCAACCAGGGTGCCTCCAGCAGTTGCAAAACTACAACTCCCAGCATGCCCGGACAGCCGAAGGCTGTCCGGGCATGCTGAGAGTTGTAGTTTTGCAACCAATTGAGGCACCCTGGTCGGTCTCATATCTTCTTTCTATATACATCCCAGTCCTCCATATATTTTTTTTACATGCTTTCCAAGTTTAACAGAAATTCAAAGTATTCTCCGTAGCAACTGTAACCACCTGTAGCAAAACTACAACTCCCAGCACCTCCGGACAACGTAGTTTTGCAACTGCTGGAGGCACCCTGGTTGGTCTCATATCTTCTTTCCTTATTCTATCTACATCCTGGTCCTCTATCTTTTTTTTCTCGTTACATTCTTTCCATGTTTAGCAGAAATTCTAAGTATTTTCCATAGCATCAGTAACCACCTTTGGCTGTCCAGCCATGCTGGGAGTTATAGTTTTGCAACTGCTGGAGGCACCCTGGTTGGGAATTTCAGGTGTTCTGTATGGATGGCGGGACCAATCTGGCACTGAGAGCAGTAAGGCCAGTGTTTCCCAACCAGGGTGCCACCAGCGGTTGTTGTAGGGAGGTTCCTCCAGAGGTTGTTGTAGGGAGGTGCCTCCTGCGGTTGTTGTAGGGAGGTGCCTCCAGCGGTTGTTGTAGGGAGGTGCCTCCGGCGGTTGCTGTAGGGAGGTGCCTCCAGTGGTTGTTGTAGGGAGGTGCCTCCAGCGGTTGTTCTAGGGAGGTGCCTCCAGCGGTTGTTGTAGGGAGGTGCCTCCAGCGGTTGTTCTAGGGAGGTGCCTCCAGCGGTTGTTGTAGGGAGGTGCCTCCAGCGGTTGTTGTAGGGAGGTGCCTCCAGCGGTTGTTGTAGGGAGGTGCCTCCAGCGGTTGTTGTAGGGAGGTGCCTCCAGCGGTTGTTGTAGGGAGGTGCCTCCAGCGGTTGTTGTAGGGAGTTGCCTCCAGCGGTTGTTGTTGGGAGGTGCCTCCAGCCGTTGTTGTAGGGAGGTGCCTCCAGCGGTTGTTGTAGGGAGGTGCCTCCAGCGGTTGTTGTAGGGAGGTGCCTCCAGCGGTTGTTGTAGGGAGGTGCCTCCAGCATTGTTGTAGGGAGGTGCCTCCAGCATTGTTGTAGGGAGGTGCCTCCAGCGGTTGTTGTAGGGAGGTGCCTCCAGCGGTTGTTGTAGGGAGGTGCCTCCAGCGGTTGCTGTAGGGAGGTGCCTCCAGCGGTTGTTGTAGGGAGGTGCCTCCAGCGGTTGTTGTAGGGAGGTGTCTCCAGCGGTTGCTGTAGGGAGGTGCCTCCAGCGGTTGTTGTAGGGAGGTGCCTCCAGCGGTTGTTGTAGGGAGGTGCCTCCAGCGGTTGCTGTAGGGAGGTGCCTCCAGCGGTTGCTGTAGGGAGGTGCCTCCAGCGGTTGCTGTAGGGAGGTGCCTCCGGCGGTTGCTGTAGGGAGGTGCCTCCGGCGGTTGCTGTAGGGAGGTGCCTCCGGCGGTTGCTGTAGGGAGGTGCCTCTGGCGGTTGCTGTAGGGAGGTGCCTCCGGCGGTTGCTGTAGGGAGGTGCCTCCGGCGGTTGTTGTAGGGAGGTTCCTCCGGCGGTTGTTGTAGGGAGGTGCCTCCAGCGGTTGTTGTAGGAAGGTGCCTCCTGCGGTTGTTGTAGGGAGGTGCCTCCAGCGGTTGTTGTAGGGAGGTGCCTCCAGCGGTTGTTGTAGGGAGGTGCCTCCAGCGTTGTTGTAGGGAGGTGCCTCCAGCGGTTGTTGTAGGGAGGTGCCTCCTGCGGTTGTTGTAGGGAGGTGCCTCCAGCGGTTGTTGTAGGGAGGTGCCTCCACCGGTTGTTGTAGGGAGGTGCCTCCAGCGGTTGTTGTAGGGAGGTGCCTCCAGCGGTTGTTGTAGGGAGGTGCCTCCAGCGGTTGTTGTAGGGAGGTGCCTCCACCGGTTGTTGTAGGGAGGTGCCTCCAGCCGTTGTTGTAGGGAGGTGCCTCCAGCGGTTGTTGTAGGGAGGTGCCTCCAGCGGTTGTTGTAGGGAGGTGCCTCCAGCGGTTGTTGTAGGGAGGTGCCTCCAGCGGTTGTTGTAGGGAGGTGCCTCCAGCGGTTGTTGTAGGGAGGTGATTCCAGCGGTTGTTGTTGGGAGGTGCCTCCAGGGGTTGTTGTAGGGAGGTGCCTCCAGCCGTTTTGTAGGGAGGTGCTTCCAGCCGTTGTTGTAGGGAGGTGCCTCCAGCGGTTGTTGTAGGGAGGTGCCTCCAGCCGTTGCTGTAGGGAGGTGCCTCCAGCTGTTGTTGTAGGGAGGTGCTTCCAGCCGTTGTTGTAGGGAGGTGCCTCCAGCCGTTGTTGTAGGGAGGTGCCTCCAGCCGTTGTTGTAAGGAGGTGCCTCCAGCCGTTGTTGTAGGGAGGTGCCTCCAGTCGTTGTTGTAGGGAGGTGCCTCCAGCCGTTGTTGTAGGGAGGTGCCTCCAGCGGTTGTTGTAGGGAGGTGCCTCCAGCGGTTGTTGTAGGGAGGTGCCTCCTGCGGTTGTTGTAGGGAGGTGCCTCCAGCGGTTGTTGTAGGGAGGTGCCTCCAGCGGTTGTTGTAGGGAGGTGCCTCCAGCGGTTGTTGTAGGGAGGTGCCTCCAGCGGTTGTTGTAGAGAGGTGCCTCCAGCAGTTGTTTTAGGGAGGTGCCTCCAGCGGTTGTTGTAGGGAGGTGCCTCCAGCGGTTGTTGTAGGGAGGTGCCTCCAGCGGTTGTTGTAGGGAGGTGCCTCCAGCGGTTGTTGTAGAGAGGTGCCTCCAGCGGTTGTTTTAGGGAGGTGCCTCCGGCAGTTGTTGTAGGGAGGTGCCTCCAGCGGTTGTTGTAGGGAGGTGCCTCCAGCGGTTGTTGTAGGGAGGTGCCTCCAGCGGTTGTTGTAGGGAGGTGCCTCCAGTGGTTGTTGTAGGGAGGTGCCTCCAGCGGTTGTTGTAGGGAGGTGCCTCTAGCGGTTGTTGTAGGGAGGTGCCTCCAGCGGTTGTTGTAGGGAGGTGATTCCAGCGGTTGTTGTTGGGAGGTGCCTCCAGCGGTTGTTGTAGGGAGGTGCCTCCAGCCGTTGTTGTAGGGAGGTGCCTCCAGCCGTTGTTGTAGGGAGGTGCCTCCAGCGGTTGTTATAGGGAGGTGCCTCCAGCGGTTGTTGTAGGGAGGTGCCTCCAGCGGTTGTTGTAGGGAGGTGCCTCCAGCGGTTGTTGTAGGGAGGTGCCTCCAGCGGTTGTTGTAGGGAGGTGCCTCCAGCGGTTGTTGTAGGGAGGTGCCTCCAGCGGTTGTTGTAGGGAGGTGCCTCCAGCGGTTGTTGTAGGGAGGTGCCTCCAGCGGTTGTTGTAGGGAGGTGCCTCCAGCGGTTGTTGTAGGGAGGTGCCTCCAGCGGTTGTTGTAGGGAGGTGCCTCCAGCGGTTGTTGTAGGGAGGTGCCTCCAGCGGTTGTTGTAGGGAGGTGCCTACAGCGGTTGCTCCCGCGGTTGTTGTGCTAGAAGTTGTAGTTTTGCAACTGCTGGAGGCACCTTGGTTGGTCTCACATCTTCTTCCTTTATTCTATCTACATCCCGGTCCTCCATCTTTTTTTTCTCCTTACATTCTTTCCATGTTTAGCAGAAATTCAAAGTATTTTCCGTAGCAACAGTAACCACCTTTGGCTGTCAACTACATTCCTTCCATCCATCCGCCCCCCCTTCCCCTACACTCCTGAATGTCGTGAATAGGAACATGTAAGCTACATCACGTATCTCCCCCTCACTCGGTGTTTGTCAATTCTCTCCTTTTATCTGCGGAGTTGAGTGATAATCGCTGTAGTCAACAATTAGAGAGTCTTCGCTCACAGCAATCACTTTGACATTCGCGCCCGAACTCTTTAAAGTGGACTTGTCATCTTAATATAACTACGCCAGTGTTTCTTAAGGCATCAAACAGGGGTTTGTCTAGATGCCAGAGTACGATGGGAAAAAAAAAATTAAATGTTCGGGAAAAAAAAAAAAAGTTGTAAAATATTAGAATATCTTAATTCCACTGAAGGCACTTCTTTTCTGCAGATTTTTTATTTTAACCCTTTCCGCAGAGAAATTTAACTTTTTTGCTTGGTTTGTCGGCTCCTGAGATGCTTTCCGATAGTTTATCATATTCATGGTTTCAACAATGATCACTGAAAAAAAAAATTTAATAAAAAAAAAAAACATAAAGGGGTACTCCGGTGGAAAACTTTTCATTAAATTTTTTTTTTTTTAAATCAACTGATGCCAGAAAGTTAAACAGACTTGTAAATTACTTCTATTAAAAAAATCTTAACCCTTCCAGTACTTATCAGCTGCTGTATACTACAGAGGAAATTATTTTCTTTTTGGATTTCTTTTCTGTCACGACCACAGTGCTCTCTGCTTACACCTCTGTCTATGTCAGGAACTGTCCAGAGCAGGAGAAAATACCCATAGTAAACATATGCTGCTCTGGACAGTTCCTTAAATGGACAGAGGTGTCAGCAGAGAGCACTGTGGTCAGACAGAAAATAAATCCAAAAAGAAAAGAATATCCTCTGTAGTATACAGCCGCTAATAAGTACTGGAAGGATTAAGAATTTTTAATAGAAGTAATTTACAAATCTGTTTAACTTTCTGGCACCAGGTGATTTGAAAAAAAAGTTTTCCACCGGAGTACCCCTTTAAACTCTCTTAAAGGATTGGAATACTTTTGCACATATTTATTTTTATTTATTTTTTAAAATATTTGTGATGCAATTTTTTATACTGTTTCAGGAATATAGCTCCCATGCGGACCTATGTGTATCTATGCCCTGCATAGTCCCTGTACTCTCTTCTTGTTAAAGGGGAACTCTGGAAGAAAAGAAAAAAAAAATGTTTTCAATTCAGCTGGTGCCAGAAAGTTATACAGATTTGTAAATTACTTCTATTTAAAAATCTTAATCCTTCCAGTACTTATTAACTGCTGTATACTCCACAGGAAGTTGTGTAGTTCTTTCCAGACTGACTACACTGCTTTCTGCTGACACCTCTGTCCATGTCAGGAACTGTCCAGAGCAGGAGAGGTTTGTTATATGGATTTGTTCCTGCTCTGGACAGTTCCTCGCAAGGACAGAGGTGTCAGCAGAGAGCACTGTGGTTAGACTGGAAAGAACTACACAACTTCCTCTGAAGCATTCAGCAGCTGATAAGTACTGGAAGGATTAAGATTTTTTTTATTAAAGTAATTTACAAATCTGTAGAACTTTCTGGCACCAAGTTGATTTTAAAACATTATTTTTCTTCCAGAGTACCCCTTTAATCTACCGGCCACAGAGAGGCAGAAAGAAGATTAAGGGTGCACTCACACTACAGAATTTTGAGGCGCGCAGTGACTATTGATAGCAATGGATATCCAAGTGAATTCAGCCAAACTAATAAACATGTTCATTCTTTTGGCTGTGTTCAGAATTTTAATTTCCACGGTGGTATAGGTGGAGCAGAACCCCGCTGAAAGAGGCTGCTGCACCCTAGAGCTGGTCATACGCGTTAGATTTACTAGGTTGTCTAGCAGAATTTGTCCTGAAGGGAGATAAGCTTTCACAGAAGGAGTCTGATTCAGTTACTTCCCTCTCCTCATACAGAATGCATGCACACACAGCCAAGCTGAGCACGCATGCGCATGGGAGGATTGGCAATGAAAGCTGTTGGGCAAACAAACATTCAGCCAGCAGGTATCTAATGTGTATGGCCAGTCTAAAACAACATGGCAGAATCAAACTAAACACGCAATTTGTTTGCAATCTGTAACTGTGAAGATACCTTGATCTGGGCTGCACTCAGTCTGAGTAAGGGTGCTATGTACCCCGAAACCCGTCAGTTCTTTCACCGTACATTGTAACTAGTGTTGAGCGGCATAGGCCATATTCGAATTCGCGAATATTCGCGAATATATGGACGAATATTCGACATATTCGCGAATATTCGCATATTCGTAATAGCCTTGTTTTATTTTCGCATATGCGAATATTCGCGCGTGCGAAAATTAACATATGCGAAAATTTGCTTATACAAAAATTAGCATATGCGAAAATTCGCACACCGGTCTCACACAGTAGTATTAGAGCCTTCTTTACACCACAAAAGCTGGAAGCAGAGAGGGATGATCACTGTGATGTGTACTGTGAAAAAAAAATAAAAAATGAATATTCGTAATTACGAATATATAGCGCTATATTCGCGAATATTCACGAATTCGCGAATATGTGATATTCGCAAATAAAATTCGAATTGCGAATATTCGCGAGCAACACTAATTGTAACCTGCAAGTTAGTCTGGAATAGATCTGAAACCCCACAACCTCTGAAAGACCGTGACAACTTTTCCTTTCTGATACTGCTACTACTATCTGTACTGGGCTTGGGCAAATGGGTGGTGCCCACAGAGCTGCTACTGCCACCAGCATGCTTACTGGCAGAGGACATGGCAGGGAGGCTCTTTTCTTTAACCCTTTCTCTGTCAACCATTCCTTTAAAGGGGTACTCCACCCCTAGACATCTTATCCCCTATCCAAAGGATAGGGGATAAGATGTCTGATAGCGGGGGTCCCACCGCTGGGGACCCCCGCAATATAATGTGACACCCACCTGTTTCTGCTCCGGAAGTGCTGGAGGGTCTGGGTCCCGACCACAGGAACGGAAGTTCATGACGTCAGGACTTCGCCCCATGTGATGTAATGCCCTACCCCCTCAATGCAAGTCTATGGGAGGGGGCGTGACGGAGGGGGGACACCAGCGATCAGACATCTTATCCATTATGCTTTGGATGGGGGATAAGATGTCTAAGGGTGGAGTACCCCTTTAAGAGATTTATTTATTTATTTTTTAATTTAAAAAGATTTTGGTGTTATTTACTGTAAGTTCGCTCATCTCTAGTACAGACACTTCAATGGGTCTACAAGAGGCCTGTATCAATGATTAGACTCATTGGGGGAGATTTATCAAAACCCGTCCAGAGGAAAAATTGCCCAGTTGCCCATAGCAACCAATCAGATCGCTCCTTTCATTTTTAACAAGGCCTCTGCAAAATGAAAGCAGCGATCTGATTGGTTGCTATGGGCAACTGGGCCACTTTTCCTCTGGACAGGTTTTGATACATTTCCCCCAATATTGTCTGTATCCAAGGACCCCGAAGTCTCAAGTGTTTTATAGAGTGGATATCATTACCTTCTTATATAAGGGTCACCAAGTTCACCAAGAACATCGTCTCCTACAGAGGAAGGAACAGGAGTCCTCCGCCACCTACGTGTAGCCTAGAGCTGGGGTTGGGTGTCTTCACTCTACACTCCCTCCCTGGTGCGGTACAATTGCCGTAAATTACTGTACAGCACAATCGGAAATTACATAGAACAATGTGGAACAAAATAATTTATTCCTTCATTGTCTCAGTCACTAGAGACAATGATATATGTTGCTATGTGGAGGAGGCTTAACCTGCAGGAAATGCGAATATAGATATGTATGGGTTATATAGAGGCCTACACCTGCTGCATATTGGGCGGTGAAGCCACGCGTCCACTACCATCAACACCTGGAGATCTAGTGATCATACTGGCCACCAATTCAGGGTCAACCGGTCTAAATTGTCCCCTAACTATGCCAGGAGAGCACCACCCAAGTGCCATAGTGCGTTGTCCGCCATAGTTTGGATACTTGCTTGAAAGGTCTAAGTAAGGCTGCATTCACACCACGTTTTGGCAATACAGTTCCCGTATCAGGTTTTTGATGAAAAACGGATTCCTCAAAACCGGACTAAACTGTATCAAAACGTGTGTACAAATTTTAACCCGTATACGGTTTGAAAAATGATGTCCGGTTGCATCCGTTTTTTTTAAAGAAAAAAACGTATAAGCTTTTAACTTTTCATTCCATTATGAATAAAGTTTCACTTGTTTGATTGAAATTCCAAGAAAAAAAAAACTGTGCAGTCAAAAACCGTATGGTGCAAACCGGATGGAACCGGTACGCACATACGGTTCTGTACAGTTCCCATTGACTCCCTTGTTAAAAAAAAAAAAGTGTACAGTTTAATACGGTTTTTCACCCGGACTAAAAACCGTGGTAGGCTTCGGTTTTGGGTACGGGAGAAAAACCTGACAAAACCGTACAAGACGCAAAACGGACACAACCTGATGCATCGTTTGGCATACGGTTTTCAATGGAGAGTCAGTGCATACGGTTTTTAATGCGGTTCCGTGCGGTTTTCACATTGAAAACGTATACGGGAACTGTATTGCAAAACGTGGCAGAACCTGCCAGAACTGGGTATTTCCTGTTGGATTTCGCTCTCTAAACTACACATCCCACAATTCCATATTTGAAAGTTTGAGATCACTTCCCTTCCTCCCACACATCCACCACCCCATCCACTGAAACACAGTGTTTTCTAACCAGAGGGCCTACAGCTGCAAAATTGAAGCAGGACAGGCTTCCTCTGATCACCTGACTAGTGATGTCAGGTCTCGACGCACTGCCACCTGGGAAATCCAGAGACATGAGTAATTTTGTATGCTGTTAAAAATAAATATTGGGGCGATAAATGACTGTTGAGACCCAATTAGCTCCTAGCCGGCTATAACTACCCCTCCCCCTTACTACAATAAATAATTAAATAATAACTGACACGACAACAATTTAACTTTTTTATGGGTGGGGATCGGCCACAGCTTTATTTATAAAATTACTTATATAAATAACAATTTAACTGTAACAAAGACACCGATTGGCTTCTTGCCAACCCGAGAGGTGCTGCCACACCGTCCTGTGTGGAGGTCTACCCCGGGTTGACCCCGCTTTCACTGTCTTCTTACCGCCAAGTTGTGACTTACAATAAACAGAGATACAAAAAGGGAGGGAGGGAGGGCAAAACTCCGGGTCCTGGGCAGATTGAGGGGGGAAGGGAGGCACCACAGCTATAAATACCCAGGGGAGGGCCTCTGAAAGCCCGGGAAACTATTGAACCCCTGATTGGTGCACTCCTTCCCCCCCCCCCCCCCCCTTGCCCATGGGACATACCACCACCAATCATGGAATACCCCTTTAAGGTACGCAGGAAACCTTTCAAACCCCTGGGCTCATGTGGCTTTTTAAATTTTTACCCTTCTATCAAGTTGACCCCAAAATAATCAAGGAAATCACCAAACCAGTTGTCCATTGATGGAAGTACTGTAGTCAGTCGATGCTAATATGGATATTTTTGGGCCATTTCTGGGGGGGAACATGAGGCAGGGCATAGCTAAGCCAGGAGTTATCACCCTGAAACAGCTGTCTACAGATGGTTATTCTATCCTTCTAGGGAAATGTCTAGTTTGACATACATTCCCAGTCATGTTCTGAGACTCTACCTGGAAAAGGTGGTATGAGAGTATCTCTACATATCCTTTCTTCCCAAAATCCCCCGTGGAGCATTATTGGCCTATTGGTCTCCACATATATTGTATGATGTTCTCCTCAAGAAGAAACTTTACCCCTTTGGACCCACACCTACAGGCCTCTGAGAAGCAGGGGTGGAAAGAGGTGTCAGCAGAGAGCACTTGTGGTCAGACAGAAAGGAAATTCAAAAAGAAAAGAACTTCCTGTGGAGCATACAGCAGCTGATAAGTACTGGAAGGATTAACATTTTTAAATTTTGGTTGGACTCAGGACCGGCAGGTGGAGAGAAGCGGGCGGCGGCGGTCTCTGGCCACAGGATAGGCAGGGGGGGGCAGCGGCGGTGGTGGTTGGACTCAGGAGGACCCCAGGACAGGCTGGGGGAGAGAAGCGGGTGGTGGCGGCGGTCTCTGGCCTTACAAAATCTGCTGCAGTTCATTGATTTAAAGCGCCCGCTTTAAATCATTGATCTGCAGCGGCTTCTGTGGGGCCGGGGGGGGGAGGTTGGAGAAATAGCCGATAACATATACCGGAATATCGGTAGAAGTTATCGGCTATCGGCCCTAAAAATCAATATCGGTCGATACCTACTCCAGATGATGCAAAACTTCAACTCCCAGCATGCCCGGACAGCCGTTGGCTGTCCGGGCATGCTGGGAGTTGAAGTTTTGCAACATCTGGAGGGCCACAGTTTGAGACCACTGATGTAGAGGTACAGACACTCCAATGTAGGGGTGGAAAGAGGTGTCAGCAGAGAGCACTGTGGTCAGACAGAAAGGAAATCCAAAAAGAAAAGAACTTCCTGTGGAGCATACAGCAGCTGATAAGTACTGGAAGGATAAAGATTTTTAAATTTACAAATCTGCTTAACTTTCTGGCACCAGATGCTTAAAAAACATTTTTTTAAAAATGTTTTCCAGGGGAGTACCCTTTTAATGGAAGGTTTGTCCCTTGCCCTCATTGGTGGAACATAGATTTTTTGAAATTTTTTTTTTTTTTTTTTAATCTTTATGTTTTTCTTTAATATAGAAAGCGACTTGTTGTTTTCTTGACGTGACTGTGGGAAAGTAACAAAGGTCTTTGTGTGAATACAAACAAGTGTACAAACCGTATTAAGACTTATTATGAGGGATGGTGACATTAAAGGGCCGGCGTTAGGGTGGAAACTGAGTGTGCGCCTAAGGGCTGAGACATCGGAAGGATGTGCTTATGGGAAGGAACATGTTGGAAGGGAGTGGTGGTGAGTGTAGGGGGGGGGCACAAACAATCAGTGCAGAATATATGTCACCAGGGATTACTACAATGTAACTACAGTGATCCCTCAACTTACAATGGCCTCAACATACAATAGTTTCAACATACAATGGTCTTTTCTGGACCATTGTAACTTGAAACCAGACTCAACATAATACAATGCTATGGAATCTGCGAAATGTCAATGGCTGGAAGAACCGACCAATCAGAATGGATATTTCACTGGTAAAACCCCTGTACTCCTGAAGTGTATGCACTGACTGGTGTCTGGTAGTGCCCCCTACAGTACAGGGAGGTATTACATGTTCTGTACTCTTTACCTGTATTACTGAAGTGCATGCACTGACTGGTGTCTGGTAGCGCCCCCTACAGTACAGGGAGGTATTACATGTTCTGTACTCTTTACCTGTATTACTGAAGTGTATGCACTGACTGGTGTCTGGTAGCACCTCCTACAGTACAGGGAGGTATTACATGTTCTGTACTCTTTACCTGTGCCAGGGTTAGCTGCTCCTTTGGGCATCAGGTGAGGGCGACTCCATTTTCCTTTTTTTTTTAGGACATTACGTGTTCTGTACAGGACCCTGAAGAAGCTTCTGTCCTCTACACAGACCAGTGTTTCCCAAAGAGGTTGCCTCCAGCTTTAGCAAAACTACAACTCCCAGCATGCCCGGACAGCCTTTGGCTGTCCGGGCATGCTGGGAGTTGTAGTTTTGCAACTATTGGAGGTTGGGAAACACTGGTAGCGTTGGGAAACACTGACATAGACAGTAATTTACAGCTCCCAGCAGATCTTTATTACTTTTATATGTAAGGATTTGCTTTATCTATATTAGTTATCTACTTATTTATCTTTAATCCTCACTTTTTCCTATTTTTGATGACATTTTGGTGGCTTCAGAACCAATTACCAGGTTTCCATAGAGTTCTGGGGGGGAGATTTATCAAAACCTGTCCAGAGGAAAAGTTGCCCAGTTGCCCATAGCAACCAATCAGATCGCTTCTTTCATTTTGCAGAGGCCTTGTTAAAAATGAAAGAAGGAAGCTGATTGGTTGCTATGGGCAACAGGGCAACATTTTCTCTGAGCAGGTTTTGCTAAATCTCCCCCATGGTCTCAACATACGATGGTCGTCCTGGAACCAATTAATATTGTAACTTGAGGGACCACTGTACAATGCAACCAACCAAATCCGCTCACCGGCAGTAGGACGAGCTGGGGTCCATTACACGCACCTTACGTGCCGCAGGTGTCACATGATAAGAGGGATCAACTGTGTTTGCTACATTGAGTATCATAATCCCTTTAATATATCTCAAGTGCAGAACAAACAAGTGTCTAAGTATTTTGGGGGAGATTTATCAAAACCTGTGCAGAGGAAGAGTGGTGCAGTTGCCCATAGCAACCAATCAGATTGCTTCTTTCATTTTCCACAGGCCTCTAAAGAGGCCTGTGGAAAATGAAAGAAGCAATCTGATTGGTTGCTATGGGCAACTGCACCACTCTTCCTCTGCACAGGTTTTGATAAATCTCCCTCTTTGTCTTTATATTACGGTTCTGTTTTGCATCCGCATCAGCGCTTCCACGCCACGGTTCCGGGTCGTTGAATGACAGCTCAAAAGTGATGTCCTATAAACCCCCATTGAGATATAATAGGTGTGGGGGGGCTGCCAAAAAGCATTTTTGCCATGTTAGAAGTGACAAAAAAAGTGCTGAATGACGCCACAAATGGCAGTCTGACCTAAAGTATCAGTCGTTGTTCTGGATCCCTGAGAACCGGTCTTATCGTTTCCGTGTGTTGTTTCTATGTATGTCGGTATTCTGGGACTCCAAGCATCAGTGAGTTCTTCTTCAGGATCTCCAAGAGGTCCGAGACTTCAGGTGTATCAAATATGTCAGAATTCTGGAACAAATGCCGCTTGGGGGATAATATTCATACCCTTTATAGTATATCTGTATGGCCTTGCCAGCAATGTGCTTGTTTCTTTTATGTGGTTATTCTTCTTTTTTGGGGCCTTTTGGGCCCTGAGTGACATTTGCATTGTTGTCCTTACCTTTGTATTGATAAATACTTTAATAAAAGTTAACAGTTGTAAAAAATAGAACCTTGGATGTATCAGTGTGTCAAATTATTTCAACCCCCATCATCATGTGTGGTGGCCCAGTACGGGAGGTGTTGCCCCGTACCCTTGCTGTCCTGTCAGGTAGCCTCCTTCAGTGTCCCCAAGGTCCCCTGCACTTGTTTCTCCATTGTAAATATATTTTACCATGTAAAGTGTTATAAAATGTGTTGTATTTCTAAGAGTTATACCATGTGATATGTCATGTGATTGTTACCCAGGAGGTATCAGTGACCAGGTGACCCCAAGAGTGACCTATGGGCTCCCTGCTAGTCTCCCCCATATAAGCCCTGGGTGGAGCTTCTCTCTCTTCTCTCTCTTCCGGCTGAGGTCCAGTGCAGTCTTGTCTAGTGTGTGTGTCCAGAGTGTTGGAGACCTCAAAGTCCAGTCCTGCAGCCGCCATCAAGTCATGTAAGATAAAGTCACAGAGTCAAGTCAGTCCCTGTCATCTGTCAAGTCAGCGTGGTCTGCATTCAGTTGTCCAGTCCTACTACAAGTTCCAGCAAGCCCTTAAGGTCTCTGCATCACTGGTCACCTCCTTGGGCCCTGGCTGGACTGTATAGACTTTACCATCTGTCTACCCTCAGTAAAGCTACCGTTGTCTGTAACTTGGCGTCGGAGTCATTATTGCCCCCGTGCCTAGCCCAGGATCCAGCGGTATACCTTCGGGTGGTTTTAGGCTAAACCACGCCCTGGCATCACGAATATAAGGGGTTAATGCCATCTTCCCCTGGGGTAACAACATCTGCCCTCATCACACCCAGCTACCACACATGTATCAGTGTTCTAGAACCTTAGGTGTATTGCGGTGTCATCATTCTGAAACTCGGTGTCAGTGTTCTAGAACCTTGGATGTATCAGTGTGCCAGCTTCTTTGAACCCCAGGTGTATCAGTGTTCTAGAACCTCATGTGTATTGTGGTGTCAACATTCTGGAACGCCATGTGTCAGTGTTCTAGAACCTGGCATGTATCAATGTGTCAAAATTCTGGATCTCTAAGGGTGAGAGCAAAACCATGTGGCCATTAACTGGCAAATTCCAGCTGCATCCAGCCTTATCCTAAGAGTCAGTGTTCTAGAATGTTAGGTGTATCAAGATGTCAAAATTCTGGAATGGTGTCAGTGTTCTAGAACCTCAGGTGTAGAGCAGTGTCAACATTTCCTGAAATTCAAGATTTGATGTTCAAGACCCTTGTATATTATAGTGCGCCAAATTTTCTGGAACCCCAGGTGTATCAGTGTGTCATAATTCTGGATCTCTAAGGCCATGTTCACACGTCCGGAATCTCCGTGCAGAATTCCGCATTGAAATTCCTCTGGAGATTCTGCTGCAGCAGAGCCGCGTTGATTTCAAGGGGATTGTGCTGCGCTGCACACACAGATGGAATTTCCGTGCCAGATGTTTCTAGCATGGAAATTCCGTTTTCCGTGTCCGCACAAAGAATAAACCTGTTCATTCTTCGTGTGGACGACACCGCACAGAATGCATAGCCATCTATGAGATTGCGCATTGCCGTGCGATCCTAGCGCCTGCATATTATGTCACAGTCTATGGAATGTCCGCACAGAGATTTTCCGTGCGGACATTCCATGGTGTGAACATAGCCTAAGGGTGAGACATGTTTGTCAGCAAAATCCTCAAATGTCAGTGTTCTGGAACTTCAGGTATATCAGGGTGTCAAAATGTTAAAACTCCAAGTGTCCATGTTCTAAAGTAATAAGGTATTATCATGACTAGGGGACGTTATAGCTGCTATGGTCCCCACCAACCACCACCACCCCGAACTATCCCCCCCCCCCCCCAAACCTTCAACTGCCCCTTCCTCAATAACGACTGAGAGAAGGTGTTGGTGGAAATTGGCCACAGCAGCCCAATTTTATTAACAACCAATTAAAACATTGTTGCAATAATCATAATTCTTATGAACTTCATATGTAAAACAAGAAAACAATTATCCCTGAGTAACATTAGAGCAGGAGAAGGACCTAAAGGCGCCGTCTTACAAACCTCGGGCCCGCTACTTACTCCTGGCCGTAGATCACCTGACCCAGGAGCACCAATTATGCAGCCCAATACCCTCCCTGGGGCCCCATGCCCCAGAGACTTCCCCACCAGGCTGGGAACCACTCCCATCCCACCTTCACACTCCGATCCAAAACCGCCATGTTGTCCACTAATGCCTCCAGATCCCAACAGACAACAACAAGGGCAGGTGGGCGGGAACTTCCTAGCTGGCCACGTGCCGACTGTGATCCCTAGCCCCTCCCCCATCATTTTAACCCCACCCTCACACGTGACTAGCCCCCCCCCCCTTAGCTTAACCCTTGTCATAACTGTATTATCCCCCTGTCATGTGCCTCTCCGGTCCCATTCTTTCCCCTCCAGGGCTTCCTTGAATGGTGTCATTCTTCTAAAACTCCAAGCTTTAAAGGGGTACTCCGCTGCACACATCTTATCCCCTATCCAAAGGATTGGGGATAAGATGTTAGATCGCGAGGGTCCCGCCACTGGGGAACTCCGCTCGGTGCCCGATGACTGGTGATGCAGGCGGCCACGCCCCCTTCATTCACGTCTAAGGGAGGAGGCGTAACGGATCAGTACTAGAGGTATCGGAGTACCCCTTTAACCCATAACAACTCATAAACCTCATTGGATAGGCCATTTTTGATGGGCCAGTGGTCTCAAACTGTGGCCCTCCAGATGGTGCAAAACTTCAACTCCCAGCATGCCCGGGCATGCTGGGAGTTGAAGTTTTGCAACATATGGAGGGCCACAGTTTGAGACCACTGATGTAGCGGTACAGACACTCCAATGTAGGGGTGGAAAGAGGTGTCAGCAGAGAGCACTGTGGTCAGACAGAAAGGAAATTCAAAAAGAAAAGAACTTCCTGTGGAACATACAGCAGCTGATAAGTACTGGAAGGATTAAGATTTTTGTAAAAATTCTTAATTCTTAAATTTTGTACCACCGGAGTACCCCCTTTAACCCATAACAACTCATAAACCACATTGGATAGGCCATTTTTGATGGGCCAGTAGTCTCAAACTGTGGCCCTCCAGATGGTGCAAAACTTCAACTCCCAGCATGCCCGGATAGCCGTTGGCTGTACGGGCATGTTGGGAGTTGAAGTTTTGCAACATTTGGAGGGCCACAATTTGAGACCACTGTCCTAGACCGTAGCCAGGTATGACTACTAGACGTGACTACAGAGGAACATCACTGGAACCCTACAAGACTTGGATTTTCCATTAATGGACCTCATAAAACAACGACAAGCCTACAACCGCCCCCCGGCCTTGTCCTGAAAACAGTGATAGGCTTGAGACAAGTGTTGGAGGGGCGACGTCTGAGAGTTGTGAACAAATTGTACAATCCCTAGTTGTGAACTTTGCAAACCACCAGCGAGTTTCATTCTTCAGCGGTGAAGAGATAGACAGAGTTGCCAGAGGGGACGTGAGCGAGAGACACTGAGGCGGAGGCTCAAGCCAGATTTACTTCTTCAAAGACAGTTTGTCTAGCGTTAAGCTGTTTGTTTGGTTCACATGCGGCACTCATGTTGGATTACAACTTCCTTAGAAGATTTCAGATACATTGGGGTTTGTCAAATAAAAAAATAACATAAAAAAAATAATAATAAAAAAAAAACAACAAAAACATTTATAACACTAAACTGCGCATTGGTGGAGAGTCAACCGATAGAGGTAGAAGATTTCACAACCTAGAATTACATTTGTTTGTCATTTATGTTTCCTATTTTCCTATCTTTAAGTTATTTTTTTTAGTTCTTACTTTGTATATTACCATTTTATATACTCGTATTACTAGGCAGCTTGTGCGGTGGAGCTCACAATCTAAATTCACTGGTGTGGACAAGTGGATGTCTGAATTGTGGTCAACTTCGTTCTTTTGACAGTATGATTCTGGTTTGGTGGCGCTCTTGGCCAAGTTGAACCCATTTTTGGAGGCAATGGATTTCCACCGAATGGACACGGAGCGTGGACGCTGCCCAGTGGGACACCAATAAAGAGAATTCCCTACGATAATATTGGGAAATGGGTTCTTCTCCACTAGATAGGCTACTACACTGATTCACCAGGACGGTACAATACCGGGTCACCGGGAAGCTAGACACTGCCTCATGAAGGATGGTCACTACTACACCAGATGTGGAATGGAAACTACTTCACTAGATCATCGGGAATGGACACTGCAGCTCTAAATTTCCAGGAATGAACACTATTATCAGATTCCCAGTTATGGAAACTATCACATTTGATCACCTGCAATTGGCACTATTAGGGTATGTTCACACGCGTTGATTTTCTGTGTATTTTACGCTGTAGATCTGCTGGTGAAGGCCCACTCTATGCTGGCTTAACATATGTCTGCTGGTAGCGGCAATACGCCGCTGCCAGCAGGCACACTGCGATGTGCGAGTACGCCGCGCACATCGCTGCACTGTGTCTGCTGGTAGCGGCGCCTTGCCGCTACCAGCAGACATATGTTAAGCCAGCATAGAGCGGGCCTTCACCAGCAGATCCGAAGCTAAATACGCTGCGAAAATTTGTGACCGTACCCTTAAACTGTATCCGCTGGAATAGATACCATCACACTGGATGACCTAGCAAGGACACTACCACACTGGATCATTATGAATGGACACTACCACACTGGATCACTATGAATGGACACTACCACACTGGATCACTATGAATGGACACTACCACACTGGATCACTATGAATGGACACTTCCACACTGGATCACTATGAATGGACACTACCACACTGGATCAGCTAGAATGGACATTACTACACTACATCACCTGGAATGGACACTACCATACTGGATCACTATGAATGGACATTACAATACTGGATCACCTAGAATGAACATTACCACACTGGGTCACCTGAAATAGACACCAGCACACTACATCACCTGGAATGGACACTACCATACTGGATTAGCTGAAATAGACACTACCACACTGGGTCACCTGGAATGGACACTATCACACTGGGTCACCTGGAATGGACACTACCACACTGGGTCATCTGGAATGGACACTACCACACTGGGTCACCTGGAATGGACACCACCACACTGGATCAGCTGAAATAGACACTACCACACTGGATCAGCTGAAATAGACACTACCACACTGGATCAGCTGAAATAGACACTACCACACTGGATCAGCTGAAATAGATACCAAAACACTGGATCAGCTGAAATAGACACTACCACACTAGGTCAGCTGGAATGGGCACTACCACACTGGATCAGCTAAAATAGACATTACCACACTGGATCAGCTAAAATGGACTCTGCCACACTGGATAAGCGGAAATAGACACTACCACACTGAGTTACCTGGAATGGGCACTACCACACTGGATCAGCTGAAATAGACACTACCACACTGGATCAGCTGAAATAGACACCACCACACTAGGTCAGGTGAAATAGACACCAAAACACTGGATCAGCTGAAATAGGCACTACCACACTGAGTCACCTGGAATGGGCACTACCACACTGGATCAGCTGAAATAGACACTACCACACTGGATCAGCTGAAATAGACACCACCACACTAGGTCAGCTGAAATAGACACCAAAACACTGGATCAGCTGAAATAGGCACTACCACACTGAGTCACCTGGAATGGGCACTACCACACTGGATCAGCTGAAATAGACACTACCACACTGGATCAGCTGAAATAGACACTACCACACTGAGTCACCTGGAATGGACACTACCACACTAGGTCAGATGAAATAGACACTACCACACTGGGTCACCTGGAATGGACACTACCACACTAGGTCAGCTGAAATTGACTCTACCACACTGGGTCACCTGGAATAAGCACCACCACCACCATCACCACATGGAATTACCTGATATGAACACTATCACACACAATCGCATGGAATGGACACCACCACACAGGATACTCAGTAATAGACACACTGGCCCTCATTTACTAACAGGATTCCTACTCTTTTTTATTGGGTTTTGCGCCTAAATTCTGTCGCACGGACCATGCGACAGAATGTGCGACAGAAAAAACCCGACAGAATGAGAATCCCCCAGAGTGAAAGAAAAAACCTATAAAATGGGCGTGGTTTTCGGGAAAAAGGGGTGTGTTCCCTACATTTCATCCCAAATCACTCGTCTTTTCTGAAAACCACTCCGAAAATCATGTGAGTTTTCTGGATAGAAAACCCTACACTTTAAAGCATGTACGGTATAAAGGTCGGAACAGCAAAAAACACAACAAAATGTACACTCCACTCTTAGTAAATCAGGGCCAGTATGTTTTGGAGTGTAAGGGTGTAACTCTGAGCGCTCTGGTCCCTGCTCCTGGACCGGAGCGCTCACTGCGTTTGTCCCCGCAGAGTGCCCTGGGCAGACTCACTGACCGGGGACACTCTGTTTCTGTCACTGGCGGGGACGCGGTCCACGCTATGGGATGTCCCCGCACGCGTCCCGCGTCCCATCTTCACTTACCTGCACCCGCTCCGACTCTCTCCTCTGCTCCCCGGTCACATGGTTCCCGGCGCGCGCGTCCCTGCACTATAGGGCGCGCGCGTGCGCCGGCTGTGTAAAATTTAAAGGGCCAGTGCACCATTGATTGGTGCCTGGCCCAACCCAATTTCAGCTGTCCCTATAAATGTATCCTGCCCCTTCCTCCCCTTGCCGGATCTTTGTTGCCTTTGTGCCCTAGAGAAAGCTTTTTCTGTGTACTCCTTGCCGTTTGCCGAACCCGTTGCTAACGACTACCGCCTCTGAACCCGTGCTGCCTGCCCTGACCTTTTGCTACATCTGACTACACCTCTGCCTGCCCCTTCTGTACTACACCTGTCTCAGCAGTTAGTAAGGTTGAGCCGCTACCGGAGGACACAACCTGGTAGTTACCGCCGCAGCAAGTCCATCCCGCTTTGCGGCGGGCTCTGGTGAACACCAGTAACTACTTAGAACCGATCCTCCGGTACGGTCCACGCCAATCCCCCACTGACACAGGGGATCCACTTCCAGTACCGCTTCCTGCTACCAGTCCGGATCCTTACAAAGGGAAATCTGGAGTACCCAAAGGAAACCCACCCAAACATTGGGAGAACATACAGACTCTATGTAGATGTTGGAAACTAACCACTAAGCCACTATGCTTAGTGTCTTTAGGAGTATGTGTCTTTAAGGGAATAACCATACAACATTGAAACTGAATAAAAGACTTAGAAGAGCATGGTATAAATGCCAAGGTTACATCCAGCGCTTATTCTTCTGCGTTTAATGGATCCGTATTATAAGGTGGGGTGGAAATTTTACAAGTCCGTGTAATCGCAGACTGAATCCTTGTTTCTTGTATAATGCTATACAGCTAATCCTGCCATAGTCATATTAACCTGTCAACATATCACAGTGATGTCTTTACTGCATTGTATATGTCTCATTCCCACTGGAAAAGCTGCCGCGAGGACAGCAAAATACGTGCAAGATGGTGCTGAGCGTGCAAAGTGTTGGACAGGTCCAACGATGACCGGACCCTATTACCAGGCAAGATGACCCTCTTTCAGTTTAGAAAGGGTATAGAATCATTGGTTAGGCCAGTGGTCTCCAAACTGAGGACCTTGCAAAACTACAACTCCTAGCATACCCGGACAGCCAACGGCTGTCCGGGCATGCTAGGAGTTGTAGTTTTGCAACATCTGGGGGGGGCCACAGGGGCTTAGGCTTTATGCCCTGCTCCAAATTCTTCCATATAAGGGCCCAAGAGTTTCACGTCATCTCCCTTGGCCAAAATAGAGACCTATATCCTTGGGGTCTGATCAGGTGTCTGGTCTGGGGTTTGAATACATTTTGGGATTTAGACTCAGATCTGAGGTCTAAATTAACCCATAGGTCAGATCTGGAGTCTGATTCAATTATGTGACTGATCTAAGGTCTGACTAATTCAGGGAGTCTAATTTTGGGAATAAATGTGGGTGCTTGAGGTTGGTGTGAGGACATTTGCTCTCTGTTCTGGGGTCTGGATTTATTTAGGTATCTGTTCTGGGATCTGGATTGATTTAGGTATCAGTTCTGGGATCTGGATTGATTTAGGTATCTGTTCTGGGATCTGGATTGATTTAGGTATCTGTTCTGGGGTCTGGATTGATTTAGGTTTCTGTTTGGGGTCTGGATTGATTTAAGTATCTGTTCTGGGGTCTGGATTGATTTCGGTTTCTGTTCTGGGGGCTGGATTGATTTAGGTATCTGTTCTGGGGTCTGGATTGATTTAGGTATCAGTTCTGAGATCTGGATTGATTTAGGTATCTGTTCTGGGATCTGGATTGATTTAGGTATCTGTTCTGGGGTCTGGATTGATTTAGGTTTCTGTTTGGGGTCTGGATTGATTTAAGTATCTGTTCTGGGGTCTGGATTGATTTCGGTTTCTGTTCTGGGGGCTGGATTGATTTAGGTATCTGTTCTGGGGTCTGGATTGATTTAGGTTTCTGTTCTGGGGTCTGGATTGATTTAGGTATCTGTTCTGGGATCTGGATTGATTTAGGCATCTGTTCTGGGGTCTGGATTGATTTAGGTATCTGTTCTGGGGTCTGGATTGATTTAGGTATCTGTTCTGGGGTCTGGATTCATTTACGTATATTTTCTGGGGTCTGGATTCATTTAGGTATCTCTTCTGGGGTCTGGATTGATTTAGGTTTCTGTTTGGGGTCTGGATTGATTTAGGTATTTGTTCTGGGGTCTGGATTGATTTGGGTTTCTGTTCTGGGGTCTGGATTGATTTAGGTATCTGTTCTGGGATCTAGATTGATTTAGGTTTCTGTTCTGGGGTCTGGATTGATTTAGGTATCTGTTCTGGGGTCTGGATTGATTTAGGTTTCTGTTCTGGGGTCTGGATTGATTTAGGTATCTGTTCTAGGGTCTGGATTGATTTAGAGATCTGATCTGTGGTTAAAGTACTTTGGATCTGGTCAGGAGTCTCAGTAAATTCAGGGAACATATTTTGCTTTAAATTGAATTCATTTAGGGGTCTTAGATCTGAACTTGATTGTTGAGGCGTCTGATCTGGAGTCTAAATTAATTTGGGGTCTGGTCTGTGTTCTGAATAAATTTAGTTATTTGTTTTGGAATCTTAATTAAAATTTGGGATCTGGGAAGGGGTCAGAATTGATTTTGGGATCTAGTCTGGGGTTTGAATTAAGTGACGGGTCTGGTCTGGGGGCAGAAATAACTTGGGGTCTATTCTACATTCTGAATAAACATGTGTGTCTGGTCAGGGGTCTGAGTACTTGAGAGGTCTGTTCTAGAGTCTAAATAAAATTTTAGATCTGGGCAAGGGTCTGAATTGATTTTGGGATCTAGTCTGGGGTCTGAATTAATTTAAAGGTTTTATCTTGGGTTTGAGTACTTTAGTGGTCTTACTTTAATTTGGTATCTAGTCTTGGGTCTGAATACATTTAGGGATCTTGTTTTGGTTTGGACTGAATTAATTTGGGGTCTTAGATATGAACTGATTTAGGGTTTAAAATAATTGAGGGGTCTGATCTGGGGTCTAAATCTATTTAGGGCCTAGTCTGTGTTTTAAATAAAGTTGGGTGTCTGGTAAGTGGGGTCTGAGCACTTTAGAGATCTGTTGTGGAGTCTTAATTAGAATTGGGATCTGAGCAGGGGCCTGAATTGAATTTGGGATCCACTCTGGGGTCTGAATTAATTGAGGGATCTGATCTGTGATTTTAAGTACTTTAGAGGTCTGTCCAGGGGTCTTAATTAAATTTGGGATCTATTTTTGGGTCTGAATATTTTCAGGGATCTTGTTTTGGTTTTGACTGAATTCATTTGGGATCATAGATCTTAACTGATTTAGGGTTTAAAATATTTGAGGTGTCTGATCTGGAGTCTAAATTAATTTGGGGTCTAGTCTGTGTTCTGAATAAATGTTGGTTTCTGATTAGGGAAGGTCTGAGTACTTTAGAGGTCTGTTCTAATTAATTCATTTTGGGATCTGGTCTGGAGTCGGATTTGGGCTTTGAGTACTTTAGAGGTCTGTTCTAAAGTCTTACCAAATTTGGAATACATTTTTGGGGATCTTGTTTTGGTTTGGACTGAATTAATTTAGGGGTCTTAGATCTGAACTGACTTAGGGTTTAAAAGAATTGAGGTGTCTGATCTAGGGTCAGAAATAATTGGGGTCTAGTCTGTGGTCTGAAAAAATATATAAATGTGGATGTCTGGATACTTAAAGAACTTACCTGTCATGATCTTGTTAATTTTTATAATCCTCCCTGTTCACTGCCCCCATCATGATAACCCCCCCCCCCTCACCTTTACTTTTATTATTCTTTAGTTTTCTACCTTGATATTGCTCTGTATTTTCTGCTCACTCTCAGTCAGATTCACAAATTGGGAAGGGGCGTTCCCCAGCAGGCGTGACATTATCTGAAGTCATACAGGGAAGAACTTCCTCCCTCACTCTGCTATACACAGCCCTGAGCAGTTCAGTGTGAGATGAGCTATGATTGGCTAAGGCTGCACACACACACACACCCTCAGCACTCCAGACTGCATTTCCTGATTTTTGACTTCTGTTAGGCCAGCAGGAGTCCAAAGTCTGTGCATAAGATGGGGGAAATGTTCTCTGGACAAGCAGGGAGACACCTAGTGGCAGCATTTTTAAACACAAATACATAGAGAACTTTTTTTTTTTTTTTTTTTTTTTTTAAACAAAGTACATATATTTTTTTATTTACCATAAGGAATGCAATAGTAAAAAAATTTTTAATGACAGTGCCCATTTAAGAGATCTGTTCTGTGGTCCAAATCAATATGTGTGAAATAGCTAAGGGGTCTTATCTACAGTCTGAATTAAAGGCAAATTCTTCCAAAAACAGCACCACATCTGTTCTCAGGTTGCATGTGGTATTACAACTATATTCCAGTCACTTCAATGGAACTGAGCTACAATACCACACACCACCTGAGGACAAGAGTGGTGCTGTTTTTAGGGCTAGTTTGGGTTTTGATGGCTACCCTGCTCTATCTTACATTTATAGACTTGTGTGCGATACCATTCATCATACTGAACATTTTCTCAAAAAGTTGTGTTGTTTCACTAATCATTGGGGTAATGACCTGTCATCTGCAGCCGGCCCCGCTCCTCAGACTCCGGTGACTTAGCCTGGGTGGATAAAGTTATATGGGATTAGTGTCTGTTTGCACAGGAAGGATCAGCGGGAAGGAGCTGACATACTGACATGAGTCACGTCTGTCATTTTACAAGATCGGGTGAATGAAAGTTTCCTATTTTGAGTGACTATATAAATGATGTGGATGAAGCGGCGGGGACAACAATGGCCGACAATGACTTATATAATGCTTCATACACAACCGCTGGCATCTCACGTGTGGTCAAAGGATCCAAACAGGTCTGGGTACAAAGTGGACTTTGATGGATCTGTCAGCATCTTTTTAAAAATGGATAATGGTGGATCCATCAACAGATCCCATTCATGTCTATGGGACACAAACCAATGTTATGATTCCTTCAATTTCAGATTCTCCTTGGCTCCTTTAGTATGGATCTGCACGGCGTCCACCTGCTGCTGTGCGGGCACTATAAGGTGCTGTATGAGATATGAGAAGGAATGCCAAGGATACTTCAAGAAACCCAATGGAACCTTCCATTCCATGAAAGTGTCAGGCTAGGTTCACACTACGGAATTTCTGCCTGCAATTCCGCTTTGAAATTGCAGGCAGAAATACAAGCCTAGTGAAGGGGTTTTCCGTTCACAAATTTACACTTCGGAAATTTGGAAACGGAGTGTATGAACGGAAAATCCACTTTAAAATTTCCGCCCGAAGAATGGTGGTGTTCTTTCTTCAGGCGGAAATACATCACATTGTCTATTGGGGATTGCAGTGTCCGCGCGGTCCTAGTGCCGACTGGTTCAGGAAATTTTTACACGGCAGAGTTTCCGCTTGCGGAATTCTGCCTCAAATTAAAGCCCACCTATGGGATTCCGCACTCCCATTCACACTTCTGAATTTCCGCTTTCGGATTTTTAAATAGAAGTTATTTACAAATCTGTTTAACTTTATGGCACCAGATGATTTGAAAACTTTTTTTTTCCCCTCACCGGAGTACCCCTTTAAAGGAGTTATGTAGTGAAGGAGAACTTAACCTTGGGGGGTTGGAACAGCTGCTACTGGCAGACTGCCGGGGCCACATTCAGGAGATCGAAGGGATCCCAGCAGTCGGACCCCCGTGATCTATAACTTATCCTCTATGCTTTGGGGACTGTTTTAAGACTGTGTTCACATCTGCTTCAGGATTTTCATCATAAATGAACAAACTGTTCCGGAGGCGGCGCCGGGAGCTCGTGACGTCATAGCCCTGCCCCCATCATGATGTCACGCCCCCTCAATGCAAGTCAATGGGAGGGGGCGTGACAGCCGTCACGCCCCCTCCCATAGACTTGCATTGAGGGGGTGTGGCATGACATCATGAGGGGCGGGGCTATGATGTCACAAGCTCCCGGCGCCGACTCCGGCATTCAGAACAGTTTGTTCCAAACGCTGAGCAGCGGAGTACCCCTTTAAGCTTTCATGGCCACCAATCCATGTCTGAACTTGAGTTTTGTCTAGACCAGTGGTCTCCAAACTATGGGCCTCCAACTGCAAAACTATAACTCTAATCATACCCGGACAGCCAATGGGAGTTGTACTTTTGTACATGTAGACCCCCTAGCGATGTAATAAACCACATAGACCCCTGCATGTTGCCGTATCCTTATTTCGGACGCTGAATATAGATTTTGCAGGGCTGGAGCCTCATGTGTGGTAACATCTACGATGATCAGCGATGAATGATGCTGTAACCTCCAGGGCTGATGGAGACACAGAAGATGAAAGGGCTTTTCAGACGTCCATAGACGGATACCCGCCCCCCCCCCCCCCCCACCATAGCTTTGTTCGGGGAGGGGTCGCTGCTGCTTTCCCTCTGAACTGTGCAGGTGTCTCCATCTCACACACGTGTTTACATTTTAGATCTGCATTTAGCAAAAAAACATTTACAAAAAGTTATTTCAAGTTTTATCCTATATGTGTCTGACATACGGTGCTTTCACACCACGTTTTCAGCCTACGGCTGCTGTATTCGGCAGGGGGAGGGGAAAACCGTGCGCTCCCGTTCCCCATGAAATCCATTGACTTTAATGAGCCGACTAGAGTCACCAGTTTGACTCCGGTCGGCTCATTTCTGCCCCGTATCCGGTTTTGTGACCGGACCTAAAACCGGCTCATTAAAGTCAATGGATTTCAACGCCGGTCCGGCTGGGGTACAGGAAACGTGGTGTGAAAGCACCGTATGTCAGACACACATAGGATAAAACAGAATATGCTGCTAGTGTCAGTCAACAGGGCCAAGGAAATCACAACATAAAAAAAATTTATAAAGCACATGGGCCCATAGACTGCAGGGGGGGGGGGGGGGGGTACATATTGTATCACTGTGGGCCTCAGATGTATTTTGCTTCCCATGCCATATTATAGAGCCAACCTTGAAGGGGTACTCCGGTGGAAAAAAAGTTTAAAAAAAAATAAACTGGTGCCAGAAAGTTAAACAAATTTGTACATTACTTCTATTTAAAAATCATAATCCTTCCAGTACTTATCAGCCGCTGTATGCTCCACAGGAAACTATCTATCTATCTCATATCTATATCTATCTCATATCTATCTGTCTATCTATCTCATGTCTATCTATCTCATGTCTATCTATCTCATGTCTATCTATCTATCTATCTCATATCTATCTATCTATCTATCTATCTCATATCTATCTATCTGTCTATCTATCTATCTATTTATCTCATATCTATCTATCTATCTATCTATCTCATATCTATCTATCTATCTATCTATCTCATATCTATCTGTCTATCTCATGTCTATCTATCTCATGTCTATCTATCTATCTATCTCATATCTATCTATCTCATGTCTATCTATCTATCTATCTATCTCATATCTATCTATCTGTCTATCTATCTATCTATCTCATATCTATCTATCTATCTATCTCATATCTATCTATCTATCTATCTATCTATCTCATATCTATCTATCTATCTATCTCATATCTATCTATCTCATATCTATCTATCTGTCAGTCTGTCTATCTCATATCTATCTATCTATCTCATATCTATCTGTCTGTCTATCTTTCTCATATCTATCTATCCCATATCTATCTATCTATCTCATTTCTATCTATCTATCTCATATCTATCTATCTCATATTTATCTATCTATCTCATATCTATCTATCTATCTCATATCTATCTATCTCATATTTATCTATCTATCTATCTATCTCATATCTATCTATCTATCCATCTATCCATCTATCCGTCTATCTATCTATCTATCTATCTATCTATCTATCCGTCTATCTAATTGTCTGTCTATCTATCTAATTTGCTCCCTCTCCTTTCTACTGTATCTACTTACCTACAGGCCTTACTCATATGTTCAGTAGACTCATCTAATCTGTCCTTATAATGTGTCCTTTGTGTTTTATTCTTAGGATAGATATATGTTTATCCCAGGCAGGTTTACATTCTCTATGGATTTACCAAGCACATCTGCTGGAGGTTTGTTCCAGGCATTTACTACTCTCTCAGTAAAGTAATATTTCCTTCCATTGCTCCTGATCTTCCCCTCATAACCTCAGATTGTGCCTCTTGTTCTTCTTCTGTCCTCCTGGGCCTTATTTATACCTTTGGTACATGTATATGTGGTGGCCCAGTACTGGAGTTGTTACTCCCGTATACCCTTGCTGTCCTGTCAGGCAGCCTCCCTTCAGTGTCCCCTGGCCCCCCCTTGCATCTGTCCCCCCATATGTTTATTATGTATTATACTGTGTAATGTCTGAAGAAAGCGTTGTCACTTTAAGACTGTTTACCATGTGATTTGTCATGTGATTGTTACCCAGGAGGTATCAGTGACCAGGTGACCTAGGGGTGACCAATGGGACCCCTGCTAGCCTCCCCTATATAAGCCCTGGGAGGAGTCTCTTCAGTCTCTTTGAGCTCTTGCTCTCTTGCTTCCTGCTGAGGTCCAGTGCAGTGGAGCCTGAGTGTCCAGAGTCATCGGAGCCTCAAGTCCAGTCTGCAGCCACAAACTACAAACCTGCAAGTAACTACAGTCACAGTCCTGTCAGTCATCAGTCACAGTCATCATTTGTCAATTCAACGTGGTCTGCATTAAATTTACCTCATCTACTACAAGTCCCAGCAAGCCCGTAACCTGTTAAGGACCCATGATGTACCGGCCTCTAACAACCGGGACCCGTGGCTAATAACGCGCAGCACTGATCGCGGTGCCGCGCGCTATTAACCCTTTAGACGGGGTGTTCAAAGTTGATCACCGCATCTAAAGTGAAACTAAAATGTTGCCGGTTAGCTCAGGGAGCTGTACAGGATCACCGCGGTGAAATCGCGGCATCCCGAACAGCTTACAGGACAGCAGGAGGGTCCCTACCTGCCTCCTCGCTGTCCGATCTCCGAATGACTGCTCAGTGCCTGAGATCCAGACATGAGCAGTCAAGCAGCAGAATCATCGATCAATGATTTCCTATGAGAAGCCAGTGATCAATGTGAAAGATCAGTGTGTGCAGTGTTATAGGTCCCTATGGGATAACAATGATCAGTTTGTGCAGTGTTATAGGTCCCTATGGGATAACAATGATCAGTGTGTGCAGTGTTATAGGTCCCTATGGGATAACAATGATCAGTTTGTGCAGTGTTATAGGTCCCTATGGGATAACAATGATCAGTGTGTGCAGTGTTATAGGTCCCTATGGGAGCTATAACACTGCAAAAAAAAGTGGAAAAAAAAAGATCATTTAACCCCTTCCCTAATAAAAGTTTGAATCACCCTCCTTTTCCCATTTAAAAAAAAAAAAAAAAAAAACTGTAAATAAAAATAAACATATGTGGTATCGTCAAAAGTTATAGGGGTCAGAAGATGACAATTTTAAAAGTATATATTTTCGTGCATGTAGTTATGATTTTTTTTCCAGAAGTACGACAAAATCAAACCTATATAAGTAGGGGATCATTTTAACCGTATGGACCTACAGAATAAATATCAGGTGTCATTTTTACCGAAAAATTTACTGTGTAGAGACGAAAGCCCCCAAAAGTTACAAAATGGCGTTTTTTTTTTCAATTTTGTCTCACAATTATTATTTTTTTTTCATTTTGCTGTAGATTTTTGGGTAAAATTACTGATATAATTACAAAGTAGGATTGGTGGCGCAAAAAATAAGCCATCATATGGATTCTTAGATGCAAAATTGAAAGAGTTATGATTTTTTAAAAGTAAGGAGGAAAAAACGAAAATGCAAAAACGGAAAAACCCCCGCTCCTTAAGGGGTTAAGGCCTCTGTGTCCCTGGTCACCTCCTTGGGCCCTGGCTGAACTGTATAGACTTTTCCTCCTGTCTAACCTCAGTAAAGCTACCGTTGTCCGTAACTTGGCGTCGGAGTCTTTATTGCCCTGTGCCTAGCCCAGGATCCAGCGGTATACCTTCGGGTGGTATCGAGAATAAACCACACCCTGGCATCACGAATACAAGGGATTAATGCCATTTGCCCCTAGGGTAATTCCATCTGCCCTGCATCTCACCCCATACCTCATATAGGATCCTGGCCCCTACTTTTTTGGACATATAAATTATAATTATCTTCTATCTGTCCATGTTATAAACAGGTCCATAAATATTGGGACATCGACACAATTCTAACATTTTTGGCTCTATACACCACCACAATGGATTTGAAATGAAATAAACAAGATTTTCTTTGACTGCAGACTGTCAGCTTTAATTTGAGGGTATTTACATTCAAATCAGGTGAAAGGTGTAGGAATTATAACAGTTTGCATATGTGCCTCCCACTTGCTAAGGGACCAAAAGTAATGGGACAATTGGCTTCTCAGCTGCTCCATGTCCAGGTGTGTGTTATTCCCTCATTATCCCAATCACAATGAGCAGATAAAAGGTCCAGAGTTAATTTCAAGTGTGCTATTCGTAGGGATGTCCCGATACTAGTTTCGATATCGGGGCGATACTATCCATTTGCATGGTATCTGGGACTCGTTTAATGTACCCGATACCATCCCCGTTCTCCCGTACGCATCATGGTGTTCCATGGAGGAGCATGTGACACACACGTCACTCCGCCTCCTCCCCTGCGCCCAGCGTAACGTTACGGAGGAAGCAGAGTGACGTATATGTCACATGCTCCTCCATAGGACGCCATTATGCGGACCGGAGGAAGGGAGAACGGGGCAGCAGAGCGGCAGCACCCGACCCAAGGAGGTGAGCTATCTGCAAGGAGGGGGCCGCTTCTAATGTCTAAACGGGGGGGGGGGGGGACGGGGACTGAGAGGCTCTGCTGCTGTCTAAACGGGGGGGCCCTGCTGCTGTCTAAACGGGGGGGGGGCCCTTCGGCTGTCTAAACTGGGGGGGCCCTTCTGCTGTCTTAACGGGGGGGGGGGCTGCTGCTGTCTAAACGGGGGGCCCTGCTGCTGTCTAAACGGGGGGGCCTGCTGCTGTCTAAAGGGGGGGCCTGCTGCTGTCTAAGGGGGGGGCTGCTGCTGTCTAAAGGGGGGGCCTGCTGCTGTCTAAAGGGGGGGCCCTACTGCTGTCTAAAGGGGGGGCCTGCTGCTGTCTAAAGGGGGGGCCCTACTGCTGTCTAAAGGAGGGGCCTGCTGCTGTCTAAAGGGGGGGCCCTGCTGCTGTCTAAAGGGGGGGCCCTGCTGCTGTCTAAAGGGGGGGCCCTGCTGCTGTCTAAAGGGGGGCTACTGCTGTCTAAAGGGGGGGGGCCTGATGCTGCCTAAAAGGGGGGGGGGCTACTGCTGCCTAAAGGGGGAGGGGGGCTGCTGTCTAAGGGGGGGGTGGCTTCTGTTTAAATGGGGGCCCACTGTCTAAAGGGGGGCTGTGGTCTACAGGGGGGCTGCTACTTATGTCTACAGGGGGGCTGTTGTCTACAGGGGGGCTGCTGTCTACAAGGGGGCTGCTACTAATGTCTGCAGGGGGATACTACCTACTATTAAAGACAATCTTACAGCAGAGTCACCTGCACTAACTTGAATTTATAGGTAGATAGGTCAGGTGACCCGGTTTCTTTCGCTGCTCACCATGTGGTCATCGGTCTCGCCGCCAATGCAAATTCCCTGTTCTGTCCAATGGAGAAGAGAGAAATCTTGGCTCATACTACAGCAGCCGCCTCCATTGTACACAACAAGGACCCGACATATACGGTAAGTAGCGCCAGAAACCGGGTCACCCTGGTGTCAGATTCCCTTTAAAATAAAAGTACTCGTACTTGGTATCGGCGAGTACTAGAATTAAAGTATCGGTACTCGTACTCGGTCTTAAAAAAATGGTATCGGGACATCCCTAGCTATTTGCATTTGGAATATGTTGCTGTCAACTCTCAAGATGAGCTCCAAAGAGCTGTCACTATCAGTGAAGCAAGCCATCATTAGGCTGAAAAAACTAAACAAACCCATCAGAGAGAGAGACAAAACATTAGGCATGGCCAAAACAACTGTTTAGAAGATTCTTAAAAAGACCCGGAAGACCAAGGAAAACAACTGGAGGAATTCTTTCCCTGGTGAAGAAAACCCCTTCACAACAGTTGTCCAGATGAAGAACACTCTCCAGGAGGTAGGTGGATGTGTGTCAGGGTCATCTGATGTCACCAGAGGGAATACAGAGGGTTCACCACAAGATGGAAACCAATGGGGGCCTCAAAAATACCAAGGCCAAACTGCTAAAGGGAAAGAAGTGGAATGTTATGTAATGGCCAAGTCAATCACCGGACCTGAATCCCATTGAGCATTTCCCTTGCTGAAGATAAAACCGAAGGGAAAAGGCCCCAAGAACAAGAAGGAACTGAAGACAGGAACAGTAGAGGCGGCGGAACATCACCAGGGATGAACCCAGCAATGTCCGCTCATGTCTATGTGTCCCAGACTTCAGGCTGTAATTGACTGCAAAGGATTTGCAACCAAGTATTAAAAAGTGAAAGTCTGATTTATGATTATTATTCTGTCCCATTACTTTTGGTCCCTTAGCAAGTGGGAGGCACATATGCAACCTGTTGTAATTCCTACACCGTTCACCTGATTTGGATGTAAATGCCCTCAAATTAAAGCTGACAGTCTGGAGTTAATGCAAATCTTGTTCGTTTCATTTCTAATCCATTGTGGTGGAGTACAGAGCCAAAACTGTTAGAACTGTGTCCATGTCCCAATATTTATGGACCTGACTGTATTATTTTTCGTATTTTTAGACATGTAAACACTGATGTATTTTTCCCTGAGAACTAAGGGATAACACGGTCCCCGTCAGTCGGTGAGTGGCAGATCTGTCAGTGTTGTGACCGCACTTCACCTTCCTCAGGGCAGAAATGTAAAACATGTGAAGGTGTCAGCGACGCTTTCATCTTCTGTCTGATCTGTGACTGTACGAGGGGCCAAACATTACAGGGACCGCACCATGGAGGAGAGCCGCCCCGCCACATTCCACAGGGATCATACATGGTCTCTGCTTTATTCTAAGGGCAGAAAGATGACCAGGACGTGACTAACAATGGGCGACTGCAAAGATGGGACCTGTAGGTTGTCCTTAATCATAGATGACATCACACATTATATATATATATATATATATATATATATATATATATATATATATATATCTCTTATATATCTCATATCTATCTATCTAATATCTATCTATCTATCTATATCTATCTATCTATATCTATCTATATCTATCTCTCTCATATCTATCTATCTCATATCTATCTATCTATATCTATCTCATATCTATCTATCTATCTATCTATCTCATATCTATCTATCTATCTATCTATCTCATATCTATCTTATATCTATCTCATATCTATCTATCTATCTATCTATCTCATATCTATCTATCTATCTCAATCTCATATCTATCTATCTATCTATCTATCTATCTCATATCTATCTATCTATCTCATATCTATCTATCTATCTATCTATCTCATATCTATCTATCTATCTATCTATCTCATATCTATCTATCTATCTATCTATCTATCTCATATCTATCTATCTCATATCTATCTATCTATCTAACATCTATCTCATATCTATCTATCTATCTATCTCATATCTATCTATCTATCTCATATCTATCTATCTCATATCTATCTATCTATCTATCTCATATCTATCTATCTCATATCTATCTTATATCTATCTATCTCATATCTATCTATTATCTATCTTATATCTATCTATCTCATATCTATCTATCTATCTATCTTTCTCATATCTATCTATCTATCTATCTATCTCATATCTATCTATCTATCTATCTCATATCTATCTATCTATCTCATATCTATCTATCTCATATCTATCTATCTATCTCATATCTATCTATCTCATATCTATCTATCTATCTATCTCATATCTATCTATCTCATATCTATCTTATATCTATCTATCTCATATCTATCTATTATCTATCTTATATCTATCTATCTCATATGTATCTATCTCATATGTATCTATCTCATATCTATCTATCTATCTCATATCTATCTATCTATCTATCTATCTCATATCTATCTATCTCATATCTATCTATCTATCTCATATCTATCTATCATCTATCTCTCTCTATCCTAATGTAGTGACAATCCCTGTGTCTCTGTAATTCTAGCCTTATTGTATGTTTGCACATGCATATGTGACTGCAGATTTTCTGATTGAAAATCAGTGTCAACATCCGCTGCAAAAAATCAGCAGCAGCATATGCACGTGTGAACGTACCCAGAAAGGGTTTTCATGCTGACCTTAGTAAATTGTATAAATGAAACTTTAAGGGTGAGTTTACCAAGCTGTATTTATGCTACAAAACAAGCATACAAGTCTATTTTTTTTTGCGTAAAATGCAGGGGAGCACATGGCAGCCACAGGCGCTATTCCCTATGGATCATATACCGACAGGGGGTTTACTAAAGAGCTTAGTAAATCACCCCCCCCAAGTATATTAAAGGGATTAGAAGAACAGTGCCACCCCTGTGCTCAGGTTGTGCGTGTTATTACAGCTCAGTTCCATTGAAGTTAATGGAGAAAAGTTGTTATACCACACACAACCTGAGGACAGGGGTGGCGCTGTTTTTAGACAAAACCATTTCCGTTTTTCCATTCCTGGATTCCTGTAGAGGTTTCCATATATACACTAATGTTTACTTGCTCCTCTCCCCTGGTCCTCTGACTACAATGTAAACTCCCGCAGTGCCCTGTTTCCCGTATACTGACAGATGGTGAATATCTGAGGACAAAAGAGCCAGGTAAGACCAGGGGGACGTAACCAAATACAAACACAGCTGGGCAGCTCCCGCTGTGCTGCACAATAGTATATATATATATATATATATATATATATATATATATATATATATGTGAATTCGGGTAGAAGACAGACATGGTGCACATCTACAATCTTGTATAATGATCGAATTGCTTCTCAGCACAATATCAAAAACTAACAGGTTGTTAGTATATACGTATGATCAAAAAGTACAAGCCCACTCACCACGTCAAGGCCACCTATTCAGAGTGGGTCCCTAATGTTCCTAGCATAAAATGGCGTAGCACTGGGCGGCGACCACCACCGCCGCGACACCAGTGCCCACAGGGGGAATGACCCACTGGCAGAGCGGCCCCAATGCCACTCAAACCAGTCCATGGGTCGCACCTCCCCGCAGACACGGCAGCAACGGACGCCGCACAGCACCACACCAGTGTGAACAAGGTGTAAAGACTCACTTACCTTGCTCTCCCAGTCAGACTGGGAGGCTGCTAGGAAAGAAATGGCCCATGTGTAGCTTGTGCAAGATTATAGATGTGCGACCATGTCTGTTTTCTACCAGAATTCACACTGTGTTTTCTATCCCCTCTTTTTTTTTTTTTTAACATGTTGTCTGCACTCTTCCCCACCCCCTCAGCCCAAACCTATATAAGTAGTAGTTAGCTACACATGGGCCATTTCTTTCCTAGCAGCCTCCCAGTCTGACTGGGAGAGCATGGTAAGTGAGCCATTACACCCTGTTCACACTGGTGTGGTGCTGTGCGGCGTCCGTTGCTGCCGTGTCTGCGGGGGGGTGCGGGCGGGTGTGACCCATAGACTGGTTTGAGTGGCATTTGGGCTGCTCTGCCGGTGGGTCGTTCCCCCCCGTGGGCACTGGTGTCGCGGCGGTGGTGGTCGCCGCCCAGTGCTATGCCATTTTATGCTAGAGACGTTAGGGACCCACTCTGGATAGGTGGCCTTGACGTGGCGAGTGGGCTTTGTACTTTTTGACCAAAATGTATAATAACAACCTGTTAGTTTTTGATATTATGCTGAGAAGCAATCAGATCATTATACAAGATTGTAGATGTGCGACCATGTCTGTATTCTACCTGAATTCACAACAGTATATATATATATACATCGATGAACATTAAAGGGGTACTCCGGTGGAAAACATTTATTATTTTTTTTAAATCAACTGGAGCCAGAAAGTTAAACAGATTTGTAAATTACTTCTATTTAAAAATCTTTACCCTCCCAGTACTTATTGGCAGCTGTATGCTGCAGAGGAAATTCTTTTCATTTTGAATTTCTTTTTTGTCTTGTCCACAGTGCTCTCTGCTGACACCTCTGGCCGTTTCAGGAACTGTCCAGAGCAGCATAGGTTTGCTATGGGGATTTTCTCCTCCTTTGGCCAGTTCCTGACACGGACAGAGGTGTCAGCAGAGAGAACTGTGGACAAGACAAAAAAAAAAATTGGCCATGCTGGGAGTTGTAGTTTAGCAAAAGCCAAGGTTTTGGATGCCACTTGGCTCCATTCAATCAGGCTTTTAGCATTTAGGTTACCCATATGACATCACTACCTATGTCGCGGGGATCCATTTTTATGTAGATTCTATGTCGGAATTCTGTGTAAATAAAAGACTCCATGTGAACAACGCCTTAGGATACATCAACTTATAGAATTCATTAAAATTCGTTGCAGATTTTGGCGCCAGAATAGGCAAATTTAAAGAAGATCTGCAGCCATAGGAACTTATCTGCAGCTTTCGGACCCCCCGCGATCTCCTGTACGGGGCCCAGATTCTGCCGCGGCCAACACGCCCCCTCCATGTATCTGTATGGGAGAGGCGGAGGTGCAGCGTTCGTGCATCTCCCATAGAGCTATATGGAGGGGATGTGTCATCGACCTCAGTGGGGTCAACGACATGAGAATTAGCCGCGCAGAGCCGGGAGCTCGGACGGGAGATCATGAGGGGCAGTGCCCCTTTGCACAGGGTCTGTTGGACACCCTGGAACATGAACTCAGAGACTCTGTACCCAGGAACCCACCATTCGGTGCTTTACGGTCTGTTCCCTGGGACCCACAATGTGGAGGCAATTCAGGAGGCGTGGCACCTTGTGAACTGTTTTAAGGACGCAGTGTGGCTTGCCCTGTGATCCGCCCCCTCCCCACCCCCACATAGTCGCCCATACTCCTCACGCCCCCAGCCCTGCCCCATAGCCCACGCCCCTACCCCGATCACAGATTGTATTGTTTTGTTCTTCGATCTCTTGTGCTTTTCTATTACAGGATTGAGCGGAGTTTTAGAGTAGCATGTGGTACGGTGTATAGCTTAGGGAACCTTTGCTGTGTATTGTACTGTCATGCTTTGTGTGATTGTAATTTATCATATGACTTGTAATGACTGAACGAACAATAAAGCTCTTTCAATAACGGGAGATCGCGAGGGGCCCCAGCGGTCGGACCCCGCCGCGATCAGACACTTATAAGTGTCTAAGACTGCAGTAGTCCCTTCAAAAATAATAAAAAATTAAGGGTAGGGTCACACATAGTGTAAAATCCGCTGCGCAGAGGCAAAAAACACCACCTATTCTCCTATAAGCAGCTACCCACTGCAGCCCTGTGTGGGCATTGAGATCGGAGGCGGGCCCAGCCCTTCACAGTCACATGGGCGCACTAGGCCGGCCTCCAAACCTCACTGCACACACAGGGCTGCGGTGGGTAGCTGCTCATAGAAGAATACAGATTTTATATATATATATATATATATATATATATATATATATATATATATAAAGTGTGTCTGGGAAGGAACCGGCACTGATAAGGACTCTGGGTCCAGGTGGGTGCTCTGCTGCTGGGGACACGACTCAATGTCCCATGACTTTAAACATCCAAAAAGAAAGAGAAGCGGCACTCCAATAAACGTGATAGCGTGGTTCATTCAGCCATCTTGTCAGTAGTGCTATGTTTTGGTCTTCTCAATGAGACCTTTCTCAAGTCCTGTGCTCACTGAGAAGACCGAAACATAGCACTACTGACAAGATGGGTGAATAAACCACGCTATCACGTTTATTGGAGTGCCGCTTCTCTTTCTTTTTGGATATATTTGTATATATATATATATATATATATATATATATATATATATATATATATATATATACATTCACACTACAGAATCTCCACCAGGAGACATTCTAGGTGTGAGGACCATGTGGACATTGCCGGTCCCTATAGATGGCAATGTATTCCACACGATAATCAGTTTTTCAAAATGGCAGCATGCTCTGGCTATAGTGTTTTTTTTTTGTTGTTGTTAGTTTTGTTTTCCCAAGAAATTGTAGTGTTTTTCTTTTGTTTTGTCGTTTGTTTTGTTTTCCCTAGAAATTGTAGTGTTTTTCTTTTGTTTTGTCGTTTGTTTTGTTTTCCCTAGAAATTGTAGTGTTTTTCTTTTTTTTCCCCAAGAAATCGTAGTGTTTTTCTTTTGTTTTGTCTTTTTGTTTTCCCAAGAAATCGTAGTGTTTTTCTTTTGTTTTGTCTTTTTGTTTTCCCAAGAAATCGTAGTGTTTTTCTTTTGTTTTGTCTTTTTGTTTTCCCAAGAAATCGTAGTGTTTTTCCCCCCATAGAAGGAACAGTTTTCTTGTGATGTATTTTTCTAGGCCCAAAAAAGCACCAAACGAAAGTTGCATCTGTTCCTAGCCTTATAATGCAGGTGTGCAGCATGTCAGTACAGTGATCCCTCAACTTACAATGGCCTCAACATACAAAAGTTTCAACATACAATGATCTTTTCTGGACCATTGTAACTTGAAACCAGACTCAACATACAATGCTATGGAATCTGCGAAACATGTCAATGGCTGGAAGAACCGACCAATCAGCATGGACATTCACTGGTAAAACCCCTATATTCCTAAAGTTAATGCACTGACTGGTGTCTGGTAGCGCCCCCAACAGTACAGGGAGGTATTACATGTTCTGTACTACTCTTTACCTGTATTACTGATGTGTATGCACTGACTGGTGTCTGGTAGCGCCCCCCTACAGTACAGGGAGGTATTACATGTTCTGTACTACTCTTTACCTGTATTACTGATGTGTATGCACTGACTGGTGTCTGGTAGCGCCCCCTACAGTACAGGGAGGTATTACATGTTCTGTACTACTCTTTACCTGTATTACTGAAGTGTATGCACTGACTGGTGTCTGGTAGCGCCCCCTAAAGTACAGGGAGGTATTACATGTTCTGTACTCTTTACCTGTATTACTGAAGTGTATGCACTGACTGGTGTCTGGTAGCGCCCCCTACCGTACAGGGAGGTATTACATGTTCTGTCCTCTTTACCTGTATTACTGAAGTGTATGCACTGACTGGTGTCTGGTAGCGCCCCCTACAGTACAGGGAGGTATTACATGTTCTGTCCTCTTTACCTGTATTACTGAAGTGTATGCACTGACTGGTGTCTGGTAGCGCCCCCTACAGTACAGGGAGGTATTACATGTTCTGTACTCTTTACCTGTACCAGGGTTACCTGCTCCTTTGGACACCAGGTGAGGGCGGCTCCATGTTACTTTTTTGGGGCATTGCGTTTACTGTACAGGACCCTGAAGAAGCTTCTGTCCTCTACATAGACCAGTTTCCCAACAAGGATGCCTCCAGCTGTTGCAAAACTACAACTTCCAGCATGCCCGGACAGCCAAAGGCTGTCCGGGCATGCTGGGAGTTGTAGTTTTGCAACAGCTGGAGGCACCCTGGTTGGGAAACACTGATATAGACAGTGATTACAGCTCCCAGCAGATCTTTATTACTTTTATATATAAGGATTTGCTTTATCTATATTAGTTATCTACTTATTTTTCTTTAATCCTCACTTTTTCCTATTTTTGGATGACATTTTGGTGCCTTTAGAACCAATTACCAGGTTTCCATAGAGTTCTGGTCTCAACATACAATAGTTTCAACATACAATGGTCGTTAATATTGTAACTTGAGGGACCGCTGTATTCACTGCAATCCTCGCATTCTATTCATGAGTCAGGAATCCTAGGACGGACTAACCATCTCGGTACCGCAGTGAACTACAATTCCCAGCAAGCCCGCCGAACAGGGCAGGCTGCGAGTTGTAGTTTTGCAACAGCTGGAGGCACACTGCTTGGGAAACACAGCCATACACAATGACAGCAAATCCAAGTTGGAGTTTTGCAACAGCAGGAGGCACTCCGGTTGGGAAACACTGCGGTACATAATAACGGCCAATCCAGGAAAACGTTGGAAATGCGGTGACGGAATTTCCCCACCTTACGTTTTGCAGCCGGCGAAACGCACGTGCGACATCTTCCCCGTTCGCTTCATTTACGACATTGGCAGGAAATTGAAATTGTGTTTTTTTTATTTATTTATTTTTTGCGCACAGCCTGGGTCCGGCGGCGGCGGCGGCGTTGTTTAACCGTGAACGGCGATCATAATAACATTTGTAAATGCGCACAATTAGGCACAGCGGTGTCAGGACGGACACTTAATGAGCGGAAAAAATAAAAAATTAAAATAAAAAAACTCCCAATCCCTCGGCTGACAATACGTTTTTTTTTTTATCCATCTGCCCAGCGTTGTATTCCGCGCACATACAATCTTCCTCCCCGTCCTCCGATAAATTAGATATTTTATTTTTCTATCTTTAACCCCGCTGAGCTAAACGGCGGTGGGACCAATTCAGGTTTCATTAGCGAGCTCCGGCTCCGGCGATATCTCTCTTCAGGAATCACTAACAGCAATCAGATAGAGCGCGACCGCCGGCGCTGAATACAGAGCGGGGGGGGGGGGGGGGCGCATAGGGGTTCGAGCCGTCGGGATAACGCACAAGCATAAGAAAGAGGGACCCCATCCGGAGTTCCCATATATCTGCTCTATAATGGAGGTTACGGAGGAGGGTAATTGAAGTGCAGATAGGGTGTATGTGTCCAAAAAGAACATTGCACGTAATTTCATTGCAAAACGTCGCGCGCGCGGCCCCCCCCCCCCAATCCATTTCTCTCCCCAGGTCCTGGAGACAGTGTCTTAGCTCCTCGCTTATTTCAGGTAGCAATTGCGGCTGTGAACTTGTCAGGCGACACGCGTAGGCCTATCCAGACTGCAGATACAGAGGATTTTTTTTATTTTATTTTTTAGCTGATAGAAATTCGGATTAACGCGAAACGCTGAGAAGATACATCACTAGACCGCGGCTTTTAACCTTTCACTGCCACTGGGTTTTGGGGAACTAAAACCTAAAAACCATATATACAGTGGTCCCTCAACTTACAATATTAATTGGTTCCGGGACGACCATTGTATGTTGAAACCATTGTATGTTGAGACCAGAACTCTATGGAAACCTGGTAATTGGTTCTGAAGCCACCAAAATGTCATCCAAAAATAGGAAAAAGTGAGGATTATAAGGAAAATAGGTAGATAACTAATATAGATAAAGCAAATCCTTATATATAAAAGTAATAAAGATCTGCTGGGAGCTGTAATCACTGTCTATGTCAGTGTTTCCCAATCAGGGTGCCTCCAGCTTTTGCAAAACTACAACTCCCAGCATGCCCGGACAGCCGTTGGCTGTCCGGGCATGCTGGGAGTTGTAGTTTTGCAACAGCTGGAGGCACCCTGATTGGGAAACAATGGTTTATGTAGAGGACAGGAGCTTCTTCAGGGTCCTATACAGTACACACAGTGTCCCAAATGGAGTCGCCCTCACCTGGTGTCCAAAGGAGCAGCTAACCCTGGCACAGGTAAGGAGTAGTACAGAATTTTACAGAACTTGTAGTTTCTTCCCTGTACTGTAGGGGGCGCTACCAGACACCAGTCACTGCATGCACTTCAGTAATACAGGTAAAGAGTACAGAACATGTAATACCTCCCTGTACTGTAGGGGGCGCTACCAGACACCAGTCAGTGCATACACTTCAGTAATACAGGTAAAGAGTACAGAACATGTAATACCTCCCTGTACTGTAGGGGGCGCTACCAGACACCAGTCAGTGCATACACTTCAGTAATACAGGTAAAGAGTACAGAACATGTAATACCTCCCTGTACTGTAGGGGGCGCTACCAGACACCAGTCAGTGCATGCACTTCAGTAATACAGGTAAAGAGTACAGAACATGTAATACCTCCCTGTACTGTAGGGGGGCGCTAGCAGAAACCAATCAGTGCATACACTTCAGTAATACAGGTAAAAAGTACAGAACATGTAATACCTCCCTGTACTGTAGGGGGCGCTACCAGACACCAGTCCGTGCATACACTTCAGTAATAGAGGTGATTAACCAGTGAATGCCCATTCTGATTGGTCAGTTCCTCCAGTTGTGACATGTTTCACAGATCTGGACTTTCTGTACATTGTATGTTGAGTCTGGTTTCAAGTTACAATGGTCCAGAAAAGATCATTGTATGTTGAAACTATTGTATGTTGAGGCCATTGTAAGTTGAGGGATCACTGTATTCTTTGACAGTAGATATCGGGCAAGTAAGTAAGGGAAAAGAAAATGCCTCCCAGTAATATTTTACACTCGTGCACCTTCATGCAATTTTTTGGCAAAGCGTAAAGGTTTTGGCAAAGTATAGGTTAAAGAGGTTATCCAGCATTGTTTTAAGGGGTACTCCAACCATAGACATCTTATCCCCTATCCAAAGGACAGGGGATAAGATGTCTGATTGCAGGGGTCCGGTGCAGCACCCCAGTAATCCACTGCATGGAGCGAACACGGGAGGGGGTGTGACGGTTGTGTACATCTGCTCCACCGCCATTACACCCCCTCCCTTAGACATAGTCTTTGGGTACGTTCAGACGAGCGGATTTTCTGCCATATTTCACTGCATATCCGCCGCTGAAGGACCTCCTATATGCTGCCTTTACATGTGCCTGCTCGGAGCAGCAATATGCCGCTACGAGCAGACACACTGCGATATACAGTATATACTCGCACATCGCGGCAGCTCTCAGCCTAGCTCATTGAGCAGGGGGAGCGGCCGCGATGTGTGCGAGTACACCACATATACGAACGACTCGCACATCGCTTCAGTGTGTCCGCACGTAGCGGCGTATTGTCGCTCCGAGCAGGCACATGTAAAGGCAGAATACAGAGGTCCTTCAGCGGCGGATCTGCAGCGTAAAATACACTGTAAATCCGCTCGTCTGAACGTACCCCAAGACACAGTCACGGAAGCCCTATGCCGGCCCTGAGATTGCAAGGGGTGACAGTGGCCGTATCCACCCCCCCATGATCAGACATCTTATCCCCTATCCTTTGGATAGAAAATAAGATGTCTAGGGGGCGGAGTACCCCTTTAAGTTAAAGTTTGTTATTTTTCTTGCGGCAGCCTGGGCAGGATTAAAAAAAATAATTTAAAAAATGCTAAATAAATCCTTCCAAAAATAGATTAAAAAAAAATTAAGCAAAAATTGGGTGTGGCAAAAATAAAATTATATATATATATATATATATATATATATATATATATATATATATAACTCAAGCAGCCATAAGACACACAACACCTCCTAAAAATAAAAGTGCTGCCTTGTACTTTTATCAAGCTGTCATAGGGTTTAAACTACAGAATCGCCGCTTAGAGATTTCACTGACCTAATCTAAGCATCGGTCTATGGAAGACCCATTCACACTGCGGAATTTCAGCGGTGGAAAAATCAGATGCAAAGATTATCCTACAGAAAGAGAACACTTGTTTGTTCTTTCGGTAGAATTATGCACGGACTGCATTGCTGTCAGCGGAGGCAGCGAAGGCCATTGCAAGATTTTAGCAGCAGAAGGTCGATGGAATGTCCAACCTAGAATATCTCTGGGATAAAAATCGCCAGTGTGAACACTCTCTTAGAGTAAGGGTGAGACTGCTGAGACAACACTACATGACAATGAGAGGACTACACAACTTCTTGCCAGGAGAGAGAGAAACCAGGGAGCTGCTGAAAATGAGAGGTCCTTCACGTGTGGATGGCCATGTACGCTGCTGCCATATTTAAAAAGGGGTACTCTGCTGCTCAGCGTTTGGAACAAACTGTTCCGAACTCTGGAGCCCGGCCCCTCATTATGTCACACCCCGCCCCCTCAATGCAAGTCTATGGGAGGGGGCGTGACAGACATTACGCCCCCTCCCATAGACTTGCATTGAGGGGGCGGGGTGTGACATCATGAGGGGGCGGGGCTATGACGTCACAAGCTCCTGATGCCAGCTCCAGCATTCGGAACAATTTGTTCCACACGCTGAGCAGTGGAGTACCCCTTTAAATATAATGGGACTGACTGCAGAGTAAAGCTCTTGGCTGCATTTTTCAGGCCCATTGCAAGCACGACAACAATAAATAAAAAATAAAATTACCCATCATGCCACCCTGTCCTTAAAGGAGTTGCCCAGTACAAAATGATCTTTTCCCCTATCCACAGAATAGGTGATAAATATCTTCTCACCGGGGGTCTGATCGCTGGGACCCCTCACAATCTCCAGAAGAGCGCATGCTGTACTTGGCACACACTCCATTCAATTGTAAGGAGGTGCCAGAGATGCCCAAGTGCTGTACTCGGGCATCTCCAGCGCTCCCATGAAAATGAAAGGAGTAAGTGCTGTTTACAACACATGCTCTCACCGAGAACTGGGGTCCCATTCTGAAGATCGTGGGAATCCCAGGGGTCAGAACCCCCCATTAGATACTTAACACCATCTTGTGGATAAAATAATTTTCACTGGACAACTCATTTACCATCATCAATAGACAGACTAATCCCTTCCTTAAAAGGAGTACTCCACTGGCCAGCGTTAGGGAACAGTGCGCTGTGTTTGGACCCCCTTGTGACTTCAGGCCATGCCCCTTCAATGCAAGTCTATGGGAGGAGGCGTGGCGGCCACCATGCTCCCTCCCATAGACTTGCATTGAGGGGGCATGGCCGACCATCGCAGCGCGAACACACCATTCGGAAAATAGTGTTCGAAAGCTGGCCAGTGGAGTACCCCTTTAAAAAACACACTGTTACTGAGGGACACTGCTTGTTCCACTGTGGACTCTCCCGCTAGAAGCGCACACCCCTCTTCAGAAATAGTTTGTTCTGCTGGACAGATACCGCTTCTTTTGCCATCTTTCAGCCTCAATATGTCCATCTTTCCTCCATTTCCCTGCCCACACACACACACACACACACACACCCTTACAACATTACAGGGGTGGGCAGGTCGCTGTCTTAGGGTACGTTCACACGGGCGCATTTGTGGGTTTCCCGCTGCGTGTCTGAAAGGGGGCTCTTCTCGGCTGTCCACAGATTTTCCGCGGCGGAATTTATGTTGTGGAAAATCCGCCGCAAGACCCATTGAAGTCAGTAGGGTCTGCGGCAAGTTTTCCCCAGCGTAAAGTCCACCGCGGAAAATCTGCTGTGGACACCCGAGAAGAGCCCTCTTTCAGACACGCAGCGGGAAACCCACTAAAATTTTTTTTTTTAAAACACCCATGTTAATGTACCCTAAGGGTACATTCACATTAGCGGATACCAAGCACGTATTTCGCTGCGGATCCACCAATGAAGGACCGCTGTATGCTGCCTTTACAGGTGCCTGCTCGGAGCGGCAATCCACTGCTACGAGCAGACACACTGCGATGTACGAGTTGCCGTGCGCAGTATACTCGCACATCGCGGCAGCTCTCGGCCTAGCTCATAGAGCAGGGGAGCAGCCGGAATGTGTGCGAGTACACCGCACATGCGCAGTGACCCGCACATCGCTTCAGTGTGTCTGCTCGTAGCAGCGTATTGCCGCTCCGAGCAGGCACCTGTAAAGGCAGCATACAGAGGTCCTTCAGCGGCAGATCCGCAGTGTAATACGCGCTGGGGATCTGCTCGTGTGAACGTACCCTAATACAGGATCAGCACACTCCTCTCCTGCTGCAGAAATCTCTCTTTGGAGGAACCTGTCCTGTATTACAACGATGACCCAGTGATATGACTGGATACTGTGTAATGCTTTATTTCCCCTGTGGTGGCGCTGTAAGGAAACTGAACACTTGCTTCCAGGTTTCCCCACAGATTACTGCTGATCACTGTAGGTCATTGTGATCAACTTATTGTCAAGAGTTTCTTCTAACATGTATCAATTTTCCAAAGCTGAGAACTGAAAATGGCGTTCTTTCGTAATCTGTTTTATTTTATTTTTAGTACATTATTATGGGGGCAGCCACTGTGTCTGAGCTGTTTTAAACAGCATTTGTTATATATGCAGACCCGATTCTTTGTATGGACAGGCTTGTGAGCATGCCCTGTGACCTGTGCAGAGGTCATTCAACAGGGAAAGGGGAGACTAAACTCCTATTGATATATCCATTTACCTCCCGCTGTAATTCTGTACAGATTACTTCCCAGACACCTTCTCCTTATCACAAGCAGAACAGGAAGTCTCAGCTTAGTTTTAAAGGGGTATTCCAGGCCAACTGGCTCCGGAAAGTTAAACAGATTTGTAAATGACTGATTTTAAAAAAACTTAATCCTTCCAATAGTTATTAGCTTCTGAAGTTGAGTTGTTGTTTTCTGTCTAACTGCTCTCTGATGACTCACGTCCCAGGAGCTGTGCAGTTCCTATGGGGATATTCTCCCATCATGCACAGCTCCCGGGACGTGACATCATCCATGAGCAGTTAGACAGAAAACTCCAGCAGCTAATAACTATTGAAAGGATTAAGATTTTTTAATAGAAGTAATCTACAAATCTGTTTAACTTTCCAGAGCCAGTTGATATATAAAAAAAAAGTTTTTGCCTGGAATCCCCCTTTAAGCCACAGTGGCCAGAATAAAAACTGCAGGATTACTTTATAATATAGATAGTAAGATGGAAAATTACAAAAAATAAATAAACTTAATGTACAGTAGGTCATTCCCCTTTATAGCAGCAGCCAACAAGTTTTATTCCAAAGAAACAATCGAACAATTACAACGGCAACAAAATATTTATTGTAAAAACTAAGAAAAAAAAAAAAAAACTAACAGTAAGGGATCCGGATTCTTCTTGGCTACGCTGTCTCCATTTTGTATCCGTGTTTTTCTAGTTCAGCTCTGAAAAACAGAAAACATTCAAGACATAAATGTTTGAGAATAAGACTTAGGCTGCGTTCACACGGCCGTCTAGACCCGCGGGGATCCGATCATCTATAATGGCGGCCGGAGGTCCCCTCACCTGGCTCCGTCCGTCTCCAGGGGTCTTCTGCTCTGGTCTGAGATCGAGCAGAAGATGACCGATAATACTGATCAGTGCTATGTCCTATACATAGCACTGATCAGTATTAGAAATCAGAGGATTGCTATAGATAGTCCCCTATGGGGACTATAAAGTGTGTTAAAAAATAAAAATAATAATAAAAAAAAATTGTAAAAAATTTTGAAAAATCCCCTCCCCCAATAAGGCCGAAGGCTGTCCAGGCATGCTGGGAGTTGTCATTTTGCAACAGCTGGAGGCCAGTGCTCTAAAGCAATGTTTCCCCAACATCCAGCATGCTGGAAGTTGTAGTTTTGCAACAGCTGGAGGAACACTGGTTGGGAAACATTACTTTAACAGAACCATTTTAGTTATTATTTATGACACATTCACATGGAGCCCAAGCGGCAAACTGAATTTCCAACACTTTTATCCAATTTACCATACACTAAATTTTATTATTCATATATCATCTGTTTTATAACCATCAGTGAACGAACAAAACAAAAAGAAAAAAAAAAAAAAAAAAAACACACCATACAGAAGAAAAATATAAAAAGGAACTTTTAAAAAAAAAGTTCAAAAAGCTAATGCACATTTTTCCCCAAACTAAAGTTATCCCAACATATTAAAGGGAGCTGAAAACGAAAAATTTTGGTAAGAACAGCTGACCACTAGAGATGAGCGAATTTACAGAAAATTCGATTCGTCACGAACTTCTCGGCTCGGCAGTTGATGGCTTATCCTGCGTAAATTAGTTCAGTTTTCAGGTGCTCCCGTGGGCTGGAAAAGGTGGATACAGTCCTAGGAGACTCTTTCCTAGGACTGTATCCACCTTTTCCAGCCCACCGGAGCACCGGAAAGCTGAACTAATTTATGCAGGAAAAGTCATCAACTGCCGAGCCGAGAAGTTCGCGACGAATCAAATTTACTGTAAATTCGCTCATCTCTACTGACCACCTAACATGCATGGTGGCCGCCAGTTTCTCCCCTCATGGCAGATGCTGGGAGAAAGGTCCAGCCTTCCCAATCCTTTTGTTCTCAGGGGGTCTGCTCTGCAGCCAATCAGTGACCTTGGTGGTGGAGCTGGAACAAGAGCATGTGATTGGCTGTCTGGGCATGCTGGGAGTTGTAGTTTTACAAAAACTGGAGGGCCAAAGTTTGGAGGCCACAGCTCTAAAGCAGTGTTTCCCCACCGGGACACCTCCAGCTATTGCAAAACTACAACTCCCAGGATGCCCGGACAGTCATCAGCTGTCTGGGCATGCTGGGAGTTGTAGTTTTGCAACATCTTGAGGGCCAAAGTTTGGAGGCCACTGCTCTAAAGAAGGTGTTGCCCAACCAGGGTGCCTTCAGCTGTTGCAAAATTACCAGCATCAGTAAGCGAGTCAAGCAGGGAAGTAAACAGAGGTAGCAGAGGAGACAGGAGCAGCTTCACTGGAATCCGTAAGCAGAAGGAGTATACTTTAATTTTGTTATTTTTTTTATATCTCTTACAAATTCTTTAAGACTCTGTTCACATTAAAGGTTTACTCCGCTCCCCAGCATCTGGAACTCAATGTTCCAAACGCTGTGTGGGGGCTTCCGTGTTCACGTCCATCCCCTCATGACGTAACACCCCGCCCCCTCAATGAAAGTCTATGGGAAGGGGGCGCGACAGCCGTCGCGCCCCCTTCCCATAGACTTGCATTGAGGGGGCGGGATATGACATCACGAGGTGGCGGGCGTGAACATGGAAGCCTCCACACAGCGTTCAGAACATTGAGTTCCAGATGCTGGGGAGCGGAGTAAACCTTTAAAAGTATAACAGAAGCCACCAGCAACACCTAATGGACCCTATTGACTTAATAGGGTCTAATGGGTTCTGATTAGAGATGAGCGAACTTACAGTAAATTCGATTCATCACGAACTTCTCGGCTCGGCGGTTGCTGACTTTTCCTGCATAAATTAGTTCAGCCTTCAGGTGCTCCGGTGGGCTGGAAAAGGTGGATACAGTCCTAGGAAAGATTCTCTTAGGACTGTATCCACCTTTTCCAGCCCACGGGAGCACATGAAAGCTGAACTAATTTAGGCAGGATAAGTCATCAACTGCTGAGCCGAGAAGTTCGTGCCGAATCGAATTTACTGTAAGTTCGCTTATCTCTAGTTCTGACGAGGCGTGCAATACGAGCGCTGTATCTCAAGCTCTCTATAGAGATGCACGGAGATGGGGTGTCTGCCACCGCTTCATGCTGTAGTCGTCACAGCTTCAGTCATGAGGAGAGCCAGGGAACCGGCAGGAGGTCGAGGGGGTCTAAGCAGTTGGACCCCCCCCCCCCCCCCCGTGATCTGACACTCACCCCCTTATCCTGCGAATCGGGGATACATTTTTTTTTAAACTAGACAACTCATTTAAGAATAGGGCTTTACTTTTGAACAATGTACGAATAAAATAATTTTCCAATATTTGGGGGAATTGTTACCTTAACTGATTTGAAAAGTCGTCTTCTACGTTGTCGTCATCCCAGTTATCTTCCCAAACGTGAGCGTCCTCATCGTCGTCACAGCCGGGCCATTCTGCGGAGAAAAATACACAGGAAGGTGAGCAAGGGAAAACCGGGAATATATATTGGACTTCTAATAGTCCTGCATCCAATATCACAGAATTACCGATAGTCCAGAATGCAACCAAATGGTAAACACATTGTGGGGCATTTATCAAACATTAACTTGCTTTACGCTCAACTTTAGAGCAAAAAAAAAAGTTGCCAGGAAAGTGGTGCACATTAAAATTTCGCAGAGCAGTGGCGGGCCAGGCAACAATTGTCTTAAAACTCGCACGGACCTTAAAGGGGTACTCCGGTGGAAAACTTTTTTTTCTTAATCAACTGGTGCCAGAAAGTTTAACAGATAATAAATTACTTCTATAAAAAAAAAAATATATAATTAATCCTCCCAGTACTTATTAGCTGCTGAATACTACAGAGGAAATTCTTTTCTTTTTGGAACACAGAGCTCTCTGCTGACATCATGAGCACAGAGCTCTCTGCTGACATCTCTGTCCATTTTAAGAACTGTCCAGAGTAGGAGAAAATCCCCATAGAAAACATATGCTGCTCTGGACAGTTCCTAAGATTTTTTAATTGAAGTAATTTTACAAATCTGTTTAACTTTCTGGTACCAGTTGATTTAACAAAAAAGTTTTCCACCGGAGTACCCCTTTAATACAATTGTCGCATGGAGTGACATAGGGCAGGGTTGAATTGACCTGTGATTTCTTCTATATCTGGTCCGTGCGACTTTTCACAAAAAAGTTGCACATGATAAATTAGTGACCACTGCACAAAGTGATCTAAATCGGATCACTTTGTGGTCATAATAAACAGTCTAAATGAAATGTTGCAGGAAGTGTCGCACGGCACCAGCCTGCGACTTTTCCTGCAACAAATTTAGACGAAAAAATCCGTCTAAATTTTTTGATAAATTCCCCTAATTGCATCAAAACTCCAATTTATCTAAATAAAAAATTAAGCAACTTTGCAAAAGTAAAAAAAAATAAAAAAAAAATCTGTTAAAGGGGTACAAACTGTTCTGAACGCTGGAGCCGGGAGCTCGTGACGTCATTGCCCCGCCCCCTCATGCCGTCACGGCCCACTCCCACAATGCAAGTCTATGGGAGGGGGCGTGACTGCTTTCTCGCCCCCTCCCATAGACTTGCATTGAAGGGGCTGAACGTGGCGGCATGTGGGGGCAGGGGTATTACGTCACGAGGTCCCGGCGCCGGCTCCAACGTTCGGAACAGTTTGTTCCAAACGCTGAGCAGCGGAGAGTACCCCTCCGGGTCTGATTACCGGCGACCACGGGGCAGGCGGCGTGTGATGTCACGCCCCCTCCCATAGGCTTGCATTGAGGAGCGGAGCGTGACGTCACACGGGGCGGAGGCGTGACATCACACGCCGCCTGCCCCGTGGTCGCCGGTAATCAGACCTGGAGAGAACACGCTCCGGGGACTGATTTTAACTGGGGTGCTGCGTGCAAGATCACGGGGGTCCCCAGCGGCGGGACCGCTGCGATCAGGCATCTTATCCCCTATCCTTTGTATAAGGGATAAGATGTCTAAGCGCCGGAGAACCCCTTTAAGTGCCTGTAGCTCCTATACACACTTATGCGTCTCTACGGTTACAGACTGCAAGCGAAACCCTGTGTAGTCAGATCCTGCATATTTCTTTCTAACTTATGTGTTGTCAGGAAGGTATTTTGTAGTCTGTTACCATGGAGATATATAGGTTTGTACAGGAAGTATACATAAAATACATTTTTCCTTCTAAGTCAAGCTGAGCAGTATCGCCAAACAATTCACTACATAACGCTGACGGGGAGACTTTTGCACCATAACGCACGTTACTCATTTTCTGAAGGTGAGAATAGTTTACTCAGGGATTATCGGGGAGGAGATGTGGGGAGCACTCAGGTAGTCACTGATAAATGAGTGAAAACAATTGTCACTACCAATGTGCTTCTGTATAGGGGCAGCTGGCAAAATGACCCAAACAGTGGGTGTAATGAGTGTAAACAGGAAACAAACTGCCTCTATAGGGGTGTAGCCTGAAGATTTGGGTCTGGTGTAAAATCTGTGCCTTCCCTGGCTCACGTGTACTGTTCGCATCATATATGTTGTGAGACATCATTGCACCCTCCCGGTGTTCAAGATTTTATAAATGTGTGGGATAACTCAAGAAAAAAGGACCTTTGATGGCTGTGTTCCCAATTAAATTCATTTTTCAGTTTTAATGGGATGCTTACCCCCCCCAGATGACATAGGATGTACATGCATGTCCTGCGCCCCCTACCCAGTGGGTCCCGGTTGCTATGAAAAACTGGATGCGGCGGGACATCATTGCGGCCAATGATTGAGTAAGCAGCCACTTGTGTTTGTTCAGGGAGGTGGAACCTGGAGCATTCTGAGGACAGCTAAATAGACATGAGCCCCGTACAGGAGAACGTGGTAGGGGGGGGTCCCAGCAGTCAGACAATTGCGATCAAACGCTTGTCCCCTATCCTGTGGATAGGGCTGTGTGTCTGATAGCTCAGATCCCCAAACAACCCCTTCAAATGGTACATTTTTGATATGTTGTAAAGACAGATAGAAAGTTTGATTGGGGGTCTGAGTGTTCAGGCCAGGACCAACCACAAAAACAAACCGGGGAATGTATGCTTAGCCCGTCCTCCCCCGTCTCTGTGCCACGTAAACAGGGAAAGACTTATAGTGTAAGTCTATGGGAATGGAGTCCAGGTCTGATACAAAGTCATAAGAGAAGTGTGCGGTAGCTGGTTCTAGTGTTCAGTCTGAACACTAAGATGCCAACAGACAACATGTCAAAAGCTTTTCTTATTGCACACGTACACTTCATTTACTACACTAAAAAATGATAAACTATAGTGGAGAAAGCTTCTGCCAGACTCCTCTGCTGGTGGCTTATATTATAAAAACAAATGGATAAGGCAGCTGAAATGCAACATGGCCGATCCCTCTCATGCAATCATCCGGTGGGGGAGAGTCAGGAGGTCCCCTTACACTATCAAATGGACAGTCACATTTAAATACACTCACTGGCCACCATATTAGGTACCAAGTTGGACCCTTTTGCCTTCATTCTTCCTGGCATACTTTCTACAAGGTGCTGCATACAACGACACCGCACGCAGCTCCGCCATACGGACACGACGACACCGCACGCAGCTCCGCCATACGGACACGACGACACCGCACGCAGCTCCGCCATACGGACACGACGACACCGCACGCAGCTCCGCCATACGGACACGACGACACCGCACGCAGCTCCGCCATACGGACACGACGACACCGCACGCAGCTCCGCCATACGGACACGACGACACCGCACGCAGCTCCGCCATACGGACACGACGACACCGCACGCAGCTCCGCCATACGGACACGACGACACCGCACGCAGTTCCTCCATATAGACATGATGACATCACACAGTTCCTCCATATAGACATGATGACATCACACAGTTCCTCCATATGGACATGATGACATCACACAGTTCCTCCATATGGACATGATGACATCACACAGTTCCTCCATATGGACATGATGACATCACACAGTTCCTCCATATGGACATGATGACATCACACAGTTCCTCCATATGGACATGATGACATCACACAGTTCCTCCATATGGACATGATGACATCACACAGTTCCTCCATATGGACATGATGACATCACACAGTTGCTGTAGATTTGTTGGATCCATGATGAGAATCTCAGCTTCCACCACATCCCAGCGGTGATCTAAAGGATGAGATCTGGTGACTGTGGAGGCCATTGGAGTCATGTGACCTCATTGTCCTGTAGGAGATGATGTCATGTGACCTCATTGTCCTGTATGAGATGAGGTCATGTGACCTCATTATCCTGTATGAGATGATGTCATGAGACATGGGGCATTATCCTGCTGGAAGTATCATCAGAAGATACAGGGGACACTGTGGTCATAAAGGGATGGACATGGTCAGTAACAATCCTCAGGTAGGCTGTGGGGTTTATGTGGGGTACTAAGGGCCCCAAAGTGCCCAGAAAATGTCCTGCACACCATTACCCCACCAGCCTGAACCTGATACAAGGCAGGGGGGATCCATGATTTTGTTTACAACAAATTCTAAAACCTATGATCTAAATGTCTCAGCTGGAATGAAGACTCATCAAACCACACAACGTTCTTCCATCTCCCATTGTCCAGTTTTGGTCCCTGTGTGAACTGTAGCCTGTTTCCTGTTCTTAGCTGACAGAAGTGGCCCTCAGTCTCCTGCTGCTGTACGTGGACGTGTTGTGTGCAGAGATGATATTTTGCAGACCTTGGTTGTAAGAAGTAGTAGAGTTCTGTTGCAATCTCGAACCAGTCTACCCATTCCTCACTGACATCAACAAGATCTTTTTCTCCACACAGGCGCTCACTGGACATTTTCTCTTTTTCGGACCATTGTGTGTGTGAAAATCTCAGGAAGTCAGCAATTTGTTAAATACTCAGACCTGCCTGTCCCGTCGGGCATCAACCACCATGTCACCTTAGCAGTCACTTAAATCCCCTTCCTTCCCCATTCTAATGTTCTGTTTGAACTTAAGCAAGTTGTCTTGACCACATCTACATGCCTACATGTATTGAAGCTGCTGCCATGTGATTGGCTGGGTAGATATTTGTGTTAAGCAATTGAGCAGGTGTAACTAGTATAGAGGCGCTTACGAGTTCAGTGACCTCCTTACCCAGTGTTTCCCAGCCAGTGAACCTCCAGCTGTTGCAAAACTACAACTCTCAGCATGCCCGGACAGCCTTTGGCTGTCCGGGCATGCTAGGAGTTGTAGTTTTGCAACAGCTGGAGACACACGGTTGGGAAACACTGTCCTATCATTTTAGTCACAATACCCCCAAGTCCTCCTGAGTCACCCTAGGCCTCATCCTCCCTCACAGCCGCTTCTCCCCCCTCCTCACCCTCGGTGGGAAACTCCTCAAACTCGTCGTCCTCCTCCAGCAGACCCAGGTCCACCTGCGGCTTCTTCTCGGTAGTCATTCCACCCTCGGGGACAGAGAAACCGGATTGTGAGCGGCTCAAAACACGGTATCACAGTCAACCGGAAACGGAAATGCAGGTCTTGACGCATGCGTATATGGTGGCTGGCGGAAGAAAACGCAGTCGCGCTGTATTGCGCATGCCTGGAACCAGAGCGCGGCGAGACCTGGTGTTACCGCGCGTGCGCACCAGTCATGTGCTCCGTTAGCCTCGCGCACACTCTCCATAGTGACCAGTCAAAACGCTGGTAGTTTACGGCTGGTTGCTATGGGTAACGAGGCTGCTTTATTTCCTTTCCTGAATGCGGCCTATAGGGATATCAGGCTGTGTTCACACATTGTATTGCAGTTTTAATCACAGTACTGCATTTTTTTGTGTGTGACTACGTAGAAATGCAATGTTAGGCTGGGTTCACACCACGTTTCTGCAGTATAGTTCCCATATCAGGTTTTTGATAAAAAAAAATAAAAACGGATTCCTCAAAACCATACTAAACTGTATCAAAACGTGTGTACAAATTTTAATCCGTACACGGTTGAAAACCGTATACAGTTTGAAAAATGATGTCCGGTTGCATCCGTTTTTCTAAGAAAAAAAACGTATATGTTTTTAACTTTTCATTCCATCATGAATAAAGTTTCACTTGTTTGATTGAATTTCCAAGAAAAAAACTGTGCAAAGTAAAAAACCATATGGAACCGTATGCACAGTTCTGTACGGTTCCCAATGATTCCCATGTAAAAAACAAAATAAAAATAAAAACTTATACTGTTCTGTACGGTTCCCATTGACTCCCATGTAAAAAAAAAATGTACAATAACCCCCCGACCTACGATGGCCCCGACATATGATAAAATCGACATACGATGGCCTCTTAGAGGCCATCGCATGTCGATGTCAGCATCGACATACGATGCTTTTATATGTCGGGGCCATCGCATTAACAGCTATCCGACAGCGCAAAATGCTTAAGCTGCTGTCGGATAGCAGTGTAATGTGCCCCAGCAGGTTCACTTACCTATCCCTGCTCCGGGTCCACTTCGCGATCCTCCGGTGTCTTGCGCATCTTCTCCAGGGTCCGGGCCTCACTTTCCGGCGTCGTTATTACATCACTACGCACGCCGTGCCAGCGCAGCAGCGTAATAATGTCACCTGAAAGCGAGGCCCGGACCCTGCAGAAGATGCGGAAGAAGCCGGAGGATCGCGAAGAAGACACCGGAGCAGCGGGACAGCATCGGGAGCCCCTGGGACAGCATCGGGAGCGGTGAGGACGCGGTCCGGAGCGACGAGGACAGGTGAGTATAACTTCCTATACTTTACATTGCACGGATCCCTCAACATACGATGGATTCGAAAAACAATGGGTCGTTTGGAACGAATTACCATCCTATGTTGAGGGACCACTGTATATGTTTCAATACGGTTTTTCACCCGGATCAAAAACCGTGGTAGGCTACGCTTTTGGGTACAGGAAAAAAACTGACAAAACCTTACAGGGTGCAAAACGGACACAACCTGATGCATCTTTTGGCATAGGGTTTTCAGTGGAGAGTCCATGCATACGGTTTTCAAATTGAAAACGTAAATGGGAACTGTATTGCAAAAACGTGGTGTGAACTCAGCCTTACTGTAGTGCAACTGCAATGTGTGAACACAGCCGAAGGGATATATATCAAGGAATTTACACCACAAATAAAAAATAATAATAATTACAGCCGCACATCGTATGAGTTGCCTGTGCCAGCAAAACCTGCAACTTTGTAGGAAATAAATGTGTGTTGGGGCTTCAAAGGACACTGAGGATACGTTTCCACACAACTTGACGCGGAAAAAAAAAACACACAAAAAAAAATGCCCTCTTACTTTGAACGCCAAAGAAACAGTGATTCAAGGGTTTCTATGAAAGAAATGACAAAAAACACCAATGCTAAACCCACATTGGCCCTCATTTACTATTCTAAACCCGACTTGTTTTGTCGGGTTTTTTTGGCGCATCTTTGTCTGCACCATGTCGCAGACATCGTGCGCCAGTCTGCGACACGATGCGTTGTTTTTTCCTGACGGACCCGATGTGAATTCTCCCAAACCCGAAAAAGGGGCGTAACCCGACATTTCTGAGCTTTCCCAACTATTTATAAAGGTTTCCAACCTGAATTTGTTGAATTGTTGTGGATTTTTTCCCGACAACTCAGAGGAGTTGGAAACCAAAACCAACAAAACCCACGTGCGACAAACAGGATGCGACATAATAATAAATACCAGGGAAAAAAAGCAGTCGGGTAAGAAAGCAAGATAGACTTACAACCCGATTTTCTAAGTAAATGAGGGCCATTATGTTTTTCTAGGGATATTGTGTCCTCTCATAGATGTCTATGGGAGATTAAAAAAAAAAAAAAAAAAGTCCTTAAAAAAACACCATGTCTCACCACTTTGTGATTTTTTTTAAAACTTCCACTAAACCAAAAATGGCAAAAAAAATAAAAAGGTGAAAAAAACACGGCAAAGGAAAAAAAAGAAATAGCGATGTGAGTCTGACGCTTTATATTTCCCTACTGGCTCCCAGCTAACATCTGGCCACAGTGTAAGAAAGAAAGAGAAAAAAAGAAAAAGCTGCGAATGTATTTCTGAGACGTTATTTGCTGAAAAGAAAAGGACTTATTCACACTGTGGAGATATTCCTTTCGTAAATGCACCATATTCGCAGACTGCAATACAGTTCAGAGCGCATTCCACCCTAAGAATGAACATGTTCATTCCTTCAGCGAAGTCTGGGGTCCGTAATTTCCGCGGCAGTACATCCACCATGGAAATTCCGGAATGTGTATGTTTGTTGCAGGGATTTAGGAAACCAACCACATTTAGGGCCCATTCACATATTTGCCAAGTTGAATTCCACCCCTGATTTCCCTTGTGGAAAATACAGTGCAGCAGCCTCCTGTTACGCCGAGCGCTCCGGGTCCCCGCTCCTCCCCGGAGCGCTCGCAACATCCTCGCAATTGCAGCGCCCCGGTCAGACCTGCTGACTGGGTGCGCTGCAGTATCTCTCTCAGCCGGGATGCGATTCGTGGTGCGGGAGACGCCCGCTCGCGATGCGCATCCCGGCTCCCGTACCTGACCCGTTCCCCGTCGGTCTTGTCCCGGCGCGCGCGGCCCCGCTCCTTAGGGCGCGCGCGCGCCGGGTCTCTGCAATTTAAAGGGCCACTGCGCCACTGATTGGCGCAGCAGGCTTAATTAGTGTGTTCACCTGTGCACTCCCTACTTATACCTCACTTCCCCTGCACTCCCTCGCTGGATCTTGTTGCCATTGTGCCAGTGAAAGCGTTCCCTTGTGTGTTCCTAGCCTGTGTTCCAGACCTCCTGCCGTTGCCCCTGACTACGATCCTTGCTGCCTGCCCTGACCTTCTGCTACGTCCGACCTTGCTCTTGTCTACTCCCTTGTACCGCGCCTATCTTCAGCAGTCAGAGAGGTTGAGCCGTTGCTGGTGGATACGACCTGGTTGCTACCGCCGCTGCAAGACCATCCCGCTTTGCGGCGGGCTCTGGTGAATACCAGTAGCAACTTAGAACCGGTCCACCAGCACGGTCCACGCCAATCCCTCGCTGACACAGAGGATCCACCTCCAGCCAGTCGAATCGTGACACCTCCCTTATTTTCAATGGGATTCTGCTGCATCGTATTTTCCGCAAGGGAACTCAGGAGTGCAAACCCTCAGGCAGAATATAGAATATTTGACACAGTCCTGACCTCAGTATCTGAGGAAAGGGATTTAGGAAGAATTATTTCAGAAGACTTAAAGTTAGGAAGACAATGTAATAGAGCAGCAGGAAACGCTAGCAGAATGCTTGGATGTATAGGGAGAGGTATAAGCAGTAGAAAGAGAGAAGTGCTCATGGATGTATAGGGAGAGGTATAAGCAGTAGAAAGAGAGAAGTGCTCATGGGTGTATAGGGAGAGGTATTAGCAGTAGAAAGAGAGAAGTGCTCATGGATGTATAGGGAGAGGTATAAGCAGTAGAAAGAGAGAAGTGCTCATTGGTGTATAGGGAGAGGTATTAGCAGTAGAAAGAGAGAAGTGCTCATGGATGTATAGGGAGAGGTATAAGCAGTAGAGAGAAGTGCTCATGCCGCTGTACAGAACACTGGTGAGACTTCAATTGGAGTATTGTGCGCAGTACTGGAGGCCGTATCTCCAGAAGGATATAGATACTCTAGAGAGAGTTGAGAGAAGATACTAAACTAGTACATGGATTGCAGGATAAAACTTACCAGGAAAGGTTAAAGGACCTTAACATGTATAGAAGAAAGAAGAGACAGAGGGAGATGATAGAGACTTTTATACATAAAGGGAATCAACACGGTAAAGGAGGAGAAGATATATAAAAGAAGAAAAACTACCACAAGAGGACATAGTTTTAAATTAGAGGGGCAAAGGTTTCTGTAGTAATATCAGGAAGAATTACTTTACTGAGAGAGTAGTGGATGCATGGAATAGCCTTCCTGCAGAAGTGGTCGCTGCAAATACAGTGAAGGAGTTTAAAGGAGATATCCAGTGCTGAAAAACTTATCCCTTATCCTAAAGATAGGGGATAAGTTTCAGACCACGGGGGTCCGACCGCTGGGGCCCCCCATGATCTCCTGTACGGGCCTCAGCTCACTAGCCAGATAGCAGGTGCTAACCACCGCACAAAGCTGCGGCCGACACGCCCCTCAATACATCGCTATGGCAGAGCCTTCAGTAATCTCCTGCTATGCCATAGCGCAGTATTGAGGGGGCGTGTCGGCCACAGCTTTGTGCGGTGGTCAGCACCTGCTATCTGGCCAGTGAGTCGGGGCCTCGTACAGGAGATCATGGGGGGCCCCAGCGGTCGGACCCCCCGCGATCTAAAACTTATATCCCCTATCCTTAGGCTAAGGGATAAGTTTTTCAGCACTGGACTACCCCTTTAAACATGCATGGGATAAGCATAAGGCTATCCTCCATATAAGATAGGGCCAGGGACTATGGATAGCATTCAGATTATTGGGCAGACTAGATGGGCCAAATGGTTCTTATCTACCAACACATTCTATGTTTCTATGAATTCAGCTCAGAAAATATGTAGTGTAAATGGGCCCTAAACGTGACTGATTTCATAAATCTCTGCAACCAACATTGTTATCTGACCACATGGACAGAGGTGTCAGTAGAGAGCACTGTGGTCAGACAGAAAAGAACTACACAACTTACTCTGTAGTGTACAGCAGCGGATAAGTCCCGGAAGGATTAAGATTTTTAAATAGAAGTCATTTACAAATCTGTTTCACTTTTTGGCACCAGTTGATTGAAAAAAAAAAAATTAATAAAATGTTTTCCGCTAGAGTATCCCTTTAACTCTATATTAGACCACAGCTGTATGATCCCTATAAGGAGGCTGTGATATGTTCCATACATGGAGGTCTTACCTATCCCCCCGTGGCTTACATAGTACAGGCCGGGGTTAGATTAAATATGAGACAATCATTTAGCAATTTTGTCTTATCAGCAGATTACATGAAGAAATAACCCTTATCTTTCCTCTTACCTTACAAGGGGAGCCAAAATCTATTCATCATTGTGACAAACGTAATGGTTCGCTTCCAGATGTTGAGCGCGGCTTCCCCTGCACGGCGGTGCGTGTGTGTGTATCTGGCTTGCAATATGCTTTGTATTATGTTGTCTGATAATTGTTACATTATTACATCATACCCCAGCTGACCGAGAAGGCCGCCATTAATCGTGAAGCTCCCAAGGCTTACAATACATACATAATCACAATCCTTAAAAGCACTCATCCCCCTCACCCCCCAATCTCATTCATTAGAAGCATACTTATTTTTGAAGAATTTTTGGTTAATATTTTTTTTTATACTTTTCAAACGATATTATAAAATTATTTTGAAATCTTGCAGTTCTCAATCTGACCACTAGGCCTTAAACTAAGCTGAGACTTCCTGTTCTGTGTGTGATGGTAAGGAGGAGGCTGTCAGAAAGTGATCTGTACAGAATTAGAGTGAGAGGCGAAACCAATAGATAGCAAAGACAATAGATGATGTGCACAGTTCAGCCTCCCCTGTAGAATGACCTCTGCACAGGTCACAGAGCATGCTTACCAACCTCCACCATACAAAGAATAGGGTCTGGAGATGTTCATTGTGTCTATGTCTATGGGGCTTGCTGTAAAACACATCACTAAATGCTGGTAAAGGGGACCTGTGGTCAATCCCCAGAAAAAAAAAATTGTATTATCCTTAAATAGCTTATGGTGTCCTGGTCACACACCTTTTTTTTTAATTCTTGATACGTCCATCCATTCCTGAGATATGAGGATTTATAGTTTGTCTGACAATTCAGGGAATTAGTTAGATGGGCGAGAACTCAAAGGGGTTATCCAGAAATAGAAAAACAGAGCAAATTTCTTTACAAAAACGCTCCCCCTCTGTCTCCACGTTGGGTGTGTTCTCCATTGAAGTGAATGGAGCCAAGCTGTAATACCACACACAAACTGGGGACAGACATGGAGCTGTTTTTGAAAGAAATTGGCTCTGTTTTACTATTTCTGGATAACTCTTCCTTTTAATTTTAATAATGGGAGTGATGGGCAGGATTATTCAATCATGGGGTGTGTATTAGGCAGATACGCCCCTAAAACATACCCCTGACTGTATAATCCGGCCCATTACTAAAATTAAAGAGTACCTGTCATCAAACAATATTTTCTAAACTAACTCAGATTATATTCTCTAATTAATCCTAGCACCCTTTCTGCCCTTAAAATAGCTGTGTATCATTCCTTTCCCCTGGCTCACATTTTGTGAGCTCCTGGCAGGAGAAAGTGGGCGTTCCCCAGCAGGTGCGACGTCACTGAAGCCTGTGAGAGTTGTGCCTCACCATGCACCACACGCACTTCCTGAGTTTTGTCTCCTGCCAGGCCGAGAGGAGACCAAACTAACTGTTTGACTTGCGCAGGGAACAGAACAGAGCCACCTAGTGGCCGTTTTTTCAATCTTATTAAAAACATATAAAGGTTGAGAATTTTAACAGGAAGTAAATAGCAAAGTGTCTTATTATTACATACGGAACAATATATTAAAAATGTAGTTTGGTGACAGGTACTCTATAAGTTCTCATCTAACTGAGTCCCTGAATTGTCAGACAAACTATAAACCCTTAAATCTTGGGAACAGGAGGGCGAATCAAGAAACTGTTAAAAGGTGTGTGATCAGGGTGCCATCAAGTGTTTAATCTCATTTTAGAGGTTATTGACAACTTGTCCACTTTAAAAACAGCATAGGCAAGATGTCTGCCCCCTTAACAATGTTCTAAAAATGGAATAAAAAAAAAAATCACAATCTGAAAATAGTGAACAGTAATATGAGCGCCCCCTCTTTCAGAGAGTGTGATAGGACATCACAGCTCCAAGCCAGACATCTCAGCTGTTATGGAGAGACCTGTGCGGTATGGTAAATAACATCATATAATTAAGTTGATTTATTATACTTTTTGACACCATACCCTTTCATGTGTCAGAGGAAGTGGTCAGTCACAGGTTAGCTGACTTCCTGTCAACTACCGGATGACATCATCACCTATCAGATCATTCCTACTAGCTCAATCACTTTCACCTCATGGTAGAATTTCTCTAGAAAAATGTACTTGGAATAAGAAAATACATCAAAGCTGTACAGAATGTGAACTGACCCTAACCTTCCTATAAGGTCAATCTGTTTCCCTGGGTGAATTCCAGCACCAGCAGCCTATTAAGATGAGCAGGTGCAGTGATGAGACTCCAACCATCTCTCAGCAAAACCTGAGGATTGATGGGAAATGTAGGCAGCATTAGGAAATAATTTCAGTGATATGTTTTATTTGTGTTTAAAAAAGCTGCCACTAGGTGTTAGATAATGCTGCCCCCCCCCCCCCCCCAACCACCACCCTCAGCACTCCAGACTGCTGCTTTTCCTGATTTTGGACATCTGCCAGGAGAGCAGTCTAAAGTCTGTGCAAAAGATGGGGGGGTGGGGATGTGATCTGGATAAGTAGGGAGTACTTATCCAGAGCACATTCAACCCCCCCCCCCCCCCCCCATCTTTTGCACAGACTTTAGACTGCTCTCCTGGCAGATGTCCAAAATCAGGAAAAGCAGTCTGGAGTGCAGCCTTATCCAATCATAGCTCACCTCATACTGAACTGCTCTGGGCTGTGTGTAGCCGAGTGAGGGAGGAAGTTCTCCCCTGTATGGCTTCAGATGATGTCAGGCCTGCTGGGGAACGCCCCTTCCCAGTCTGTGAATCTGACTAAGACTGAGCAGAAAATACAGAGCAATATCAAGGCAGAAAACAAAAAAATTATAAAAAAATAAAGGCAGGGGGTGGTTTATCATGATGGGGGCAGTGACCTGGGAGGATTATAACATTTTACAAGATCATTACAGGTACTCTTTAAGCATCATAATAACACTTTTGTACCCATAGAAATCACTTAAAGGGGCCCAGAGACATCTTATCTCCTATCCAAATGATAGTGGATAAGATAAGATGGTGGGGGTCCTGCCGCTGGGACCCCCCTGCAATCTCTGTGCTGCATCTATGCTGCACCCCGCATTCTAAACAGTATATTTATTAAGCTAGGTTTCCACGTCCGGAGATGTGGTGTCATGCCACGCCCCCTTGTGACATCGCGCCACACCCCCTCCATTCAAGTCTATTGGAGGGGGCATGGTGGCCCTCTTATCCCCTTTGGATAGGGGGGTAAGATGTCTCTGGGTGGAGTACCCCTTTAAATATATTCAGTAGAGTTAAACACAATTTATATTTTAAGCCTCCAAACGCCTTTAACCGCATATACCAGGCATTGAGCGGCACCATTACCCATCTAGCTTCAGTCGCCATCCGCGGCGTTTGGACATTTGTTCCCTGGGCTAAAAAATCGTCCGTGACCAACGAGATTTAACCCAAGTTTGTTTTCCGGAATTTCAATTATTTGAAGTGTATAAATCATTTTGTGGTGGGCAGGGAAATAAACAATGACAGATTGGAAATGGGAATGAAATTGTCCCTGAAAATGTCATTTTTGATGACAAAAATTATAAACAGCATAAAAAAAAATAACACAATAAAGAAGAAGAACAGGACGATATAAACCACTAATGCTTGAAAGTGACAATAATTTGTTTCGCTCTGTTGTATATTTGTAAGTGAACTTTCTAAAAACAAAAATGCAGGAATTACAATGTTACTTAAAGGGGTATTCCGGTAAAAAAACTATTTTTTTTCTTATCAACTGGCTCCAGAAAGTTAAACAGATTGGTAAATTACTTCTATTAAAAAATCTTAATCCTTCCAGTACTTATCAGCTGCTGAAGTTGAGTTGTTCTTTTCTGTCTGACCACAGGGCTCTCTGCTGAGACCTCTGTCCATGTCAGGAACTGTCCAGAGCAGGAGAGGTTTGTTATGGGGATTTACTTCTTCTTTGGACAGTTCCTGAGGCATACAGAGGTGTCAGCAGTGTGCACTGTTACGCCGAGCGCTCCGGGTCCCTGCTCCTCCCCGGAGCGCTCGCGGCGTTCTCCTCTCTGCAGCGCCCCAGTCAGACCCGCTGACCGGGAGTGCTGCACTGACATTCACGATGGGGATGCGATTCACATAGCGGGACTCTAGGGCGCGCGCGCGCCAGCTCTCTAAGATTTAAAGGGCCAGTGCACCAGTGATTGGTGCCTGGCCCAATCAGTCTAATTAGCTTCCACCTGCTCCCTGTCCATATAACCTCACTTCCCCTTCCCTTCCTTGCCGGATCTTGTTGCCTTGTGCCAGAGAAAGCGTTTAGTGTTGTCCAAAGCCTGTGTTCCAGATCTTCTGCTATTGCTATTTACTACGAACCTTGCCGCCTGCCCCGACCTTCTGCTACGTCTGACCTTGCCTCTGCCTAGTCCTTCTGTCCCACGCCTTCTCAGCAGTCAGCGAGGTTGAGCCGTTGCCGGTGGATACGACCTGGTTGCTACCGCCGCAGCAAGACCATCCCGCTTTGCGGCGGGCTCTGGTGAACACCAGTAGCAACTTAGAACCGGTCCACCGACACGGTCCACGCCAATCCCTCGCTGACACAGAGGATCCACATCCAGCTAGCCGAATCCTAACAAGCACTGTGGTCAGACAGAAAAGAGCAACTCAACTTCAGCAGCTGATGAGCACTGGAAGGATTAAGATTTTTTAATAGAAGTAATTTACAAATCTGGTTAACTTTCTGGAGCCAGTTGATATGATTTTTTTCCCCCACTGGAATACCCTTTTAATGAATTAGTATGTCAGATGTAGCAAAGCTGACATTTTCATATGGCACAACTTAAAGGGGTATTCTGCACATAGACATCTTTGGATAGGGGATAAGATGTCTTATCGCGGGGGTCTGGGGGCGCTGGGCATTTTCTGGGCACACTTTTGGCTCCTTAGTACCAGTTGATCCTGGTATAAACACCACAGCCTACCTGAGTATTGTTACTGACCATGTCCATCCCTTTATGACCACAGTGGACCCATCTTGTGATGATACTTCCAGCAGAATAATGCCCCGTTACATGACATCATCTCATACAGGACAATGAGGTCACATGACATCATCTCTTACAGGACAATGAGGTCACATGACATCATCTCTTACAGGACAATGAGGTCACATGACACCACCTCATACAGGACAATGAGGTCACATGACATCATCTCATACAGGACAATGAGGTCACATGATATCATCTCATACACGACAATGAGGTCACATGACTCCAATGGCCTCCACAGTCACCAGATCTCATCCTATAGATCACTGCTGGGATGTGGTGGAACCAGAGATTCTCATCATGGATCCAACAAATCTACAGCAACTTTGTGATGTCATCATGTCCATATGGAGAACTGTGTGATGTCATCATGTCTATATGGAGAACTGTGTGATGTCATCATGTCTATATGGAGGAACTGTGTGATGTCATCATGTCAATATGGAGGAACTGTGTGATGTCATCATGTCCATATGGAGGAACTGTGTGATGTCATCATGTCTATATGGAGGAACTGTGTGATGTCATCATGCCTATATGGAGGAAGTGTGTGATGTCATCATGGTCATATTGAGGAACTGTGTGATGTCATCATGTCCATATGGAGGAACTGTGTGATGTCATCATGTCCATATGGAGGAGCTGTGTGATGTCATCATATCCATATGGAGGAACTGTGTGATGTCATCATGTCCATATGGAGGAGCTGTGTGATGTCATCATATCCATATGGAGGAACTGTGTGATGTCCTCATGTCGATATAGAGGAACTGTGTGATGTCATCATGTCGATATGGAGGAACTGTGTGATGTCATCATGTCCATATGGAGGAGCTGTGTGATGTCATCATATCCATATGGAGGAACTGTGTGATGTCCTCATGTCGATATAGAGGAACTGTGTGATGTCATCATGTCGATATGGAGGAACTGTGTGATGTCATCATGTCCATATGGAGGAACTGTGTGATGTCATCATGTCCATATGAAGGAACTGTGTGATGTCATCATGTCGATATGGAAGAACTGTGTGATGTCATCATTAGTGTTGAGCGGCATAGGCCATATTCGAATTCGCGAATATTCGCGAATATATGGACGAATATTCGTCATATATTCGCGAATGTTCGCATATTTGTTATATTCTCGTTTTATTTTTGCATACGCGAAAATTTGCGTATGCGAAAATTAACATATGTGAAAATTAGCATATGCAAAATTAGCACACGCGAAAATTCGCATATGCGAAAATTCGCATATGCGAATTTTCGCGCGACAGTGTCACACAGTAGTATTAGAACCTTCTTTGTGATGTCATCATGTGTGATGTCATCATGTCCATATGGAGGAACTGTGTGATGTCATCATGTCCATATGGAGAACTGTGTGATGTCATCATGTCCATATGGAGAACTGTGTGATGTCATCATGTCCATATGGAGAACTGTGTGATGTCATCATGTCCATATGGAGAACTGTGTGATGTCATCATGTCTATATGGAGGTAAATCTCTGAGGAATGTGTTCAGCACCCTGTGAAAAGTATGACATGAAGAATGAAGGCAAAAGGGGGTCCAGCCGGTACTAGCAAGGTGTACCTAATAAACTGGCCATTGAAGTGTGAATAATGCAGAAAAGAGTTGGTTCACCTCGGACCACCAACATCTGTGAGAACGTCAATGTTCCTTCTGATAACAGAGCTCGACCATCTGCACCTACAGACTCATTTCAGAATAGGGTGAGAGGCCAAAAAGTTTTATTGGGTGCGTTTCCCAGATTCTCAGCCCGCACAGTCCACCGGTCAATTACACCTACAAATTAGGCTTTCTCGGCAGTGGAAAAATTTGTACTTGGAAATAGCGAATATCCAATAAAATATGACAAGTTGCATATGTTCCTTAATCTTTAGCAGATCTGCTTTTCTAAATTAATGTTGTATTTATCAATGGGTTAAAAAAAAAAAACACGTGGCCCCTCTGTAGCATAGGAACCTGTACACCTGATAGCGAGCGGCCCCGATCCGGGCCTGATCCGATTAGTAGGTCACTGTCTCTCCATTTATTTTCCTTTGAGTCGGAGGCCTCATCACTGATGAAAGTCCATCTGGGTATTTAACATTTCAGTTCAACATCCAGCTGGGGAGTTGATGAACGGCAGAGGTAGAAAACATTCGGGAGAGGAAGTGAAGTTCCAGCGGGTGGAATTATCAGGGGAGACTTCTGAGGAGCGCACGGGGATATTATCTCCAGCAGAACAGTCTGCACATGGCCGCCCTCCCTCCCAGGAGATGTCACTTTTCTCAAGGTGTAGGGGCCATTCATCAAAGTGGTGGATGCAGCACTTATGGAGATCCAGAAGATTTATTGTAGGGTATTTATGAAAAATTTCCTCCGTCATTATTCTCATGGAATCATCCCGTGTAGGGCCGGCATGACAAATAACGTGATCTCCACATGCTGAAGTAAGGTTAGGGCTTCAAATGAACTTTCGGTCACTTATAAGTTTGGGGTAAAATGACTAAATACTAAATGTTACAGTAAAGGCACAGGCATATATTGAGACTAGTGTTGAGCGGCATAGGCCATATTCGAATTCGCGATATTTCACAAATATATGGACGAATATTTGTCAAATATTCGCTAAATTTGCATATTCGTAATATTCGCGTTTTATTTTCGAATATGCGAAAATTTGCAGATGCGAAAATTTGCATACACGGAAATTTGCATATGCGAAAATTCGCACGCCAGTCTCACACAGTAGTATTAGAGCCTTGTGTACACCGCACAAGCTGGAAGCAGACAGGGATGATCACTGTTATGTGTACTGTGAAAAAATATATATATATATTTGTAATTGCGAATATATAGTGCTATATTCGCGAATATTCGCAAATTCGCGAATATTCGCAAATTCGCGAATATACGATATTCTCAAATAAAATTCGCATTGCGAATATTCGCGAGCAACACTAGTTGAGACTACAGTAAAGTCCCTGTCATCTGGCATTTATTAGTCTGTAAATTCTGATAGCAAAGAAGGGCCGTCTTCCATGGCATAACTACCTCTTGGGGTCTGAGGAATTAAGTGGTCTGGTCCTGGGTCTGATTATTTTGGAGTCTGGTCAAGGGTCTTATTATTTCAGGGTCTTTTTTGGGGTCTGATAATTTAGGGGTCTAGTCTGGGGTCTAAAAATGAAAGAATCTGATATTGGTCTGGAGTCTGATGATATAGGGGTCTGGTAAAGGTTCTGAAGAAGTAATGGTCTGGTTGAGGGGTTGATAATGTAGGGGTCTAGTCTGGGGTCTAATCATTTAGGAGTCTGGTATTGGTCAAAGGTCTGATAATATAGGGGTCTGGTAAAGGTTCTGAAGAAGTAATGGTCTGGTTGAGGGTCTGATTATTTAGGGGCCTGGTCTAGGGTCTCATAGTTTAGGATGGATGACTGATAATTGTAGGTTTTGAACAAGGTTTTGATGAAAAAGTGGTATGGTCTAGGTTCTAATAATTTAAGAGTCAGATCTGGAGTCTGATAATTTTGGAGTCTGGTCTAGGGTCTGATAGTATAAGGGTCTGGTCTGGCATCTGAATGAATTTAGGGGTCTGGGTTCTGATAACTTGGGGTTCTTGTCTGAGGTTTGGTAATCGAGTGGGGTCTGATAATTTAGGAAACTGGTCAAGGATCTGACAGGGGATTGGTGACTGATAATTTTGGGGTGTAAACTAGGGTTTGATGAATTAGGGGTCTGGTCTAGGTTCTAATAATATAAGAGTCTTGTCTGGGGTCTGTTAATTTAGGGTTCTGATCTGGAGTCTGATAATTTTGGAGTCTGGTCTAGGGTCTGATAATATAAGGGTCTGGTCTGGGGTCTGAATTAATTTAGAGGTCTGGTTTGGGATCTCATCATTTTGGAGTCTGACCTGCTGTCTGATAATTTAGTTGTCTGTTCTAGGGTCTGAATGAATTATGGGGTCTGATAATTTAGATGTTTGGTCTGCAGTCTGATAATTTAGCAGTCTGTTATGGGGTCTTATAATTTAGGGGCCTCGTATGCTCTCTGATAATTTAGCATTCTAGTCTATGGTTTAAATGAATTCAGGGGTCTGATCTGGAGTCTGATTATTTAGGAGTCTGGTCTAGAGGTTTGAGATCTGATAATATAGGGATCTGGTTAAGTATCTGACAATGTATTGGTCTGATTGTTGGTCTTGTGATTTAGGTGTTTGGTCTGCTGTCTGATAATTTAGTGATCGGTCTAGAATCAGAATGAATAATTTGTATAAATTCTTTATCACTTTTATAACCTTTACCACCTTTGCCACTGTTCCACAGATATATGACATTATATACAATGTGGCTCTTTAAAAGGGTACTTCAGTGGAAAACTTTTTATTTTTTTATTTTTTTAATCAACTGGTGTCAGAAAGTTAAACAGATTTGTAAATTACTTTACTATTATAATTTTTTTAATCCTTCCAGTACTTATTAGCTGCTAAATACTGCAGAGGAAATTATTTTCTTTTTGGAACACAGAGCTCTCTGCTGACATCACGAGCACAGTGCTCTCTGCTGACATCTCTGTCCATTTTAGGAACTGTCCAGAGCAGCATATGTTTGCTATGGGGATTTTCTCCTACTCTGGACAGTTCCTAAAATGAACAGAGATGTCAGCAGAGAGCACTGTGCTCGTGATGTCAGCAGAGAGCTCTGTGTTCCAAAAAGAAAATAATTTCCTCTGTAGTATTCAACAGCTAATAAGTAATGGAAGGATAAAGATTTTTTAATAGAAGTAATTTACATATCTGTTCAACTATCTGGCACCAGTTTATTTAAAAAAAAAAAAAGTTTTCCACCAGAGTACCCCTTTAAAACTAGACATTCTTATTTCCTTGGCACCATCTATGACCCTTGCAGAAGAGTTGTCTAGAAATGATGTGAAGAAAAGTTATATAGAACCAGACCATAGGTTTAACTCATAAGTGCAAGGAGAAACAACTACCTAATATGTCCATGAATAATAAACCTGCACATTGTATTTACATATTTTGTCACCATGGCACCTGCTATGACTATTATAGAAGAGATGGTTAACACAGGCAGTAAATACATGGGATCTGTTTGTGTAGAACTGATTATATACTCATTCTGGCCGTGTCTATGATCATGAATGAGGAGAAGGTAAATGTGGCCTCCATATATGTGGCATATGAGGTCATTGTCACTTAGGGTTGCCACCTGGCTGGTATTTTACCGACACAGCTGGTATTTTGTCCACCCTGAGGGTATTTATATATTAAAAATACCGGCAATGCAATGGCCGGTATATATCCAACCAATCCTCCAACTCCCGGAATGTTGCACCATATGCTATACCAGTGTTTCCCAACCAGAGCGCCTCCAGCTGTTGCAAAACTACAACTTCCAGCATGCTCGGACATGAAACATAAATGAGCTGCATCCATTCAAAAGACCTGTGGTTTTCAATCAGGGTGCCTCTAGTTGTTGCATTAGTTGCAGATTGATGTCTCTCCCACCAAGCGGTCGCTTCACACCCATTGAAGCAGACAGGTTTCCTGTCATCAGCTGACTAGTGATGTCAGGTCTCGGCCGCATTGCAACCTGGGAAAAATCTGAGACAACAGTCATTTTGTATGCTGGTAAAAATAAAAATTGGGATGAAAATCACATATGAATTTTGTGAGAAAACCGTCACACACAGGTACAGACACTATTATGAACTACACTAACTTTACAGCCCCTGTAGCATAGTCAAATAAAAAAAAAATCCTGGAATACTCCTTTAAACCAGCAAGTTTATTGAGTCCAGTCCAGTTAAGGTTCCCGTTGAAGTCATGTATTACGTCCCTCAGTAAACTCTTCAGCTTTGGCAGCCATAATTGGAGGGGCTAGCCATGAGAACACTGAGTGCCCATTTTCATAGCTTTCCTGAATCCCACACTGACTGCAGCACTTTACTTGATTCCTACACCTGCACTTAGTTGTAGCCATTACCATGCAGCTAAGTGCTAAATGTCTTTATATTGGAACGAAATTTCAATCTACATGCGATAAAAAGTCATAAATAAAGGCTTGTCCTTGTAACAAATATCGTGTGTAATGCGGCACGCGCTGAGGCGCTCACCTGTATGAGGCCACAAAGCCTTAAAGCTATGGAGGTGGCTGCATTTAGCCATGGAGGTCTGACTAGTCATTAGCCTTAAGAAAGTCAACTGAAAAAGACTATTAAACCTCAACATTAAAATCTGATGTTCAGAACTATTCGGGGGGGAAATATATTGACCTAACTTGTCCCTATAGCACTGAAGAAAGTGCAACTCCAACAATCAAGTCAAATGACCTGGGAAGTTGTGAGAGTATTAGAATTTCCTGACTATTGGATGTCATCAGGGCCGGCTCTGCCTACAGGCAAAATAGGCAGCTGCCTAGAGCGCCCTCTTGATGGGGTCGCCGCTCTACCTGCTGCAATAAAGTGAGCCAGCATCCAAAGCACATGCCAATCTAGCAAAACCCCGAAACACCCGTGCTATAATAATCTGCTTTTTTTAGGAAGAGCGCAGCTCCACATCCGAGGCAGACAGGGGCCATCATTAAGGTCAGTTGCGTCCAACATCCTGATATCACCCGCACCTCCATACATCGGGAGGAGCCAATGGGGGCAAAATTATCTTTTGCCTAGGGTGGCAAAAATCCTGGCACCAGACCTGGATGTCATCACAGGTCCTCTCCAACCCATCTCATGCCCATGCAACCACCAGTCATACTAGGCTCTAGTATATCATATTTGACCATTTATGGTCCCCACTAGAGATGAGCGAACCTCCGTTTCAAACTGGCCGTTGATTTGTTTTGAATTCAGCGGCAGAGTCAGAATCGGTCTGACCTGCCCAGCTCACCAAGTGTAAGTGATGCCACATAGTATCACAGCTTCTGGCCTTCTGGCTAGAACATCATTGCTTACTGTAGAGGAGCAGGGACTCCTGTCTTTGACAGGATTCCCTGCTCATCTATGTGGTTTGCACAACGCTCTATGCTAGAGTACCATAAAAAGTACGCACTGAGCAGAGAGACATGTATGCCTTGCTGATCAGCAAGTACAGGAGTAGGGATTTAGGACCAAAGAACAGAACATGACGGATCCCATTGACTTTGATGGGTATGTCTGGTTTCCTTCTGGTGTCCATTTATTTAGCAGGAAGTCAGCGGACAAAAAAATACAGCTTACAGCATTTTTTTGTCTGCTCTGGTCCCACTACTTAAAGAGGTACTCCATCCCTAGACATCTTATCCCCTATCCAAAGGATAGGGGATAAGATGTCTGATCGCTGGGGTCCCTCCGCGATCTCGGCTGCGCCACCCCAGACATCCGGTGCACAGAGCGAACTTCGCTCTGTGCCGGATGACTGGCGATGTGGGGCAAAGGCTCGTGGCGTCACGGTCAAGCCCCGCTCGTGACATTAAGGCCACGCCCCCTCAATGCAAGTCTATGGGAGGGGGCGTGATGGCCGTCACGCCTCCTCCCATAGACTTGCATTGAGGAGGCTTGGCCTTGAAGTCACGAGCCTCCGGCGCTACAGTGCCGCACCTGATGCTCTAAACGAACGCCGGGTGCAGCAGGGAGATCGCGGGGGTCCCCAGCGGTGGGACCCCCGCAATCAGACATCTTATCCCCTATTCCTACCAGATGTTTCTGGTGCGGAAATTCCAATTCCAGTGTCCATAGAAAGAATGGAAATGTCCAATCTTTCTGCGGATTCCACACGGAAATGCATTGCTGTCTAAGGAGATGGCGCATTTCCAAGTGGTCTTAGTGCCGGCATGACATGCACCCGCATTTTGCAGAATGTCCACACATTCTGACTTGTGAACAAAGCCTAACAGTGTCTATGTAACAATAACATACATTGCTATAATAATGACCCCATGCGGCTAGGTTACCAAACATCATAGATCTGTATGAACTTTTAATGAAGATGAGCCTAAAATACCCAGCAAGAGTTCAGAGAATATTAATATCTTATAATATCCCTTTAGCCTTTTTGGCACCACTTGACACCATCTGGCCTTTACTATGATACAATGTAGACTATGTGCAGGGCTGGCGTTAGGGGGGGGGGGGGGCAAACTAGGCAATTGCCTAGGGCCCCCATCCCCCAGGGGACCCCTGCCGGCTGCTTAACATAGGCCTAATCAAGCCCGGGGGGGATCTGTGGCCGCCACTGAGCAGCCCGGAGGGGGCCCCCGTCACATTCTGGACATCCATGTGTCCCGAAAAATCTTTTCGGGACACAAGGATGTCCCTGTTACCTTTCTGCGGCGGCCCCCACGTTAACTTTAAAATCGCAGGGGCAGCTGGGAGTCCCTTGCGTGCGCCCATAGCAACGGAGGAGCGGAGCTGTGAGGAGGACGCGCGCCGGCCGGAATGGTAAATCACCACCACCAGCTGGCAGCACATCCTCTTCAGTGTTCCAACCACTGGTCCTCCGGTCCAGGGACCTACTGCTATGGTCTATAGGCCATAGCAGTAGATTGTGACCCTGGAGGACCGGTGGTCGGAACACTGAAGTGGGGCAGTACACAGACATACAGCCTCCAGCCATACACTGTGTATGGCTGAAGGCTGTATGTCTGTGGGGGAACTATACTGCTCCTAATGTGGGGAATTGTACTGCACCTAATGTGGGGAATTGTACTGCACCTAATGTGGGGAACTATACTGCACCTAATGTGGGGGAACTAACCTGCACCTAATGTGAGGGAACTATAATGCACCTAATGTGGGGGAACTGTACTGCACCTAATGTGGGGGAATTATACTGCACCTAATGTGGGAAACTGTACTGCACCTAATGTGGGGAACTGTACTGCACACCTAATGTGGGGGGAACTATACTGCACACCTAATGTGGGGGAACTGTACTGCACACCTAATGTGGGGGGAACTGTACTGCACACCTAATGTGGGGGGAACTATACTGCACACCTAATGTGGGGGGAACTATACTGCACACCTAATGTGGGGGGAACTGTACTGCACACCTAATGTGGGGGGAACTGTACTGCACAACTTATGTGGGGGAACTGTACTGCCAACCTAATGTGGGGGAACTATATTGCCAACCTAATGTGGGGGAACTATACAAAAATATAAAATTGTACTATTCTGATCCCTATAACTCTTTTATTTTTCTGTATATGGGGATGTATGAGGGTCATTTTTTGCACAGTGATTTGTAGTTTTTGTCGGTACCATTTTTGTTTTGATGGGACTTTTCAATTGCTTTTTAGATATTTTTTGTGGTATTTGAAGTGACCAAAAATGTGCAAATCTGGTTAGTGCACTATTACGACTTTTGGGGCCCCACTTCTGATTTTGCCTAGGGCCACGCTAAGCCTAAAACTGGCCCTGACTACGTGTACCTGCCGTATGCATCCAGATCATAATAGAAAGCCTCCCACCAGCATGTTTCACCACTCTGCAGATGGCATCCTCAGGGGAAATGGTGAGGATGAGTGAGGATGCACCCTTAGGACAACACCTGTAACATGGTGAAACATGATGGGATAGCTTTGCATTATGAATATACACGCTTATGGATATATAGATATATATGGCTTGAGGTTCTCTGCACTAGATATAAGTAACAAAGTAAAAATCATGGGGGAAGGGAGTATGCGGGACCCTGTCAATCATCCCATTGAAGAACATAATAGTCAGCTTGTGCTAGCTATAAAAGATTCCCTTCAACTACACAGTACATTTATAGATGATAGAGTGTAGGTTTGGGACCCATAGACAATACAGGGTTAAGTTATCATCTTTCATTTTCATATTTAAAATTTTTTGACATTTTTGACAACTGCAAGAAAGCAGGGAAATGATCACTTTACAGCTTGTTATTCGCTTTGTGTTCTAATAATGGGGATGATCTTTTTTTTGTTATTTCATCGATACATCTGTGTAATTTATAGCCAAAGTTTTCTCCTGCACTTGAGATGAGGCCGATAAAAGTTGTGGGAGTTCTGGAATTTTTAGGAGTGATTTATTGGCTGGTGTAGTGGGTACAAAGTGGCTGATGATCATGTTATCCTGATAAACATCAAGGTCATTTCCTTCCTTACTGCTCTGTGTGATGTCTGCTGAAAGATAAGAACATCCCCTGGGGAAGACATCCATTAACCCATTGTGATATAAGGAGGCACCTACATGGTCAGAGCATCAGGAGAGTATTATAGTAGTTATATTCATGTATATAGGGGGCAGTATTATAGTAGTTATATTCTTGTATATAGGAGCAATATTATAGTAGTTATATTCTTGTATATAGGAGCAGTATTATAGTAGTTATATTCTTGTATATAGGGGGCAGTATTATAGTAGTTATATTCTCGTATATAGGGGGCAGTATTATAGTAGTTATATTCTTGTATATAGGGGCAGTATTATAGTAGTTATATTCTTGTATATAGGAGCAGTATTATAGTAGTTATATTCTTGTATATAGGAGCAGTATTATAGTAGTTATATTCTTGTATATAGGAGGTAGTATTATAGTAGTTATATTCTTGTATATAGGAGCAGTATTATAGTAGTTATATTCTTGTATATAGGAGGCAGTATTATAGTAGTTATATTCTTGTATATAGGAGGTAGTATTATAGTAGTTATATTCTTGTATATAGGAGCAGTATTATAGTAGTTATATTCTTGTATATAGGAGGCAGTATTATAGTAGTTATATTCTTGTATATAGGAGCAGTATTATAGTAGTTATAGTCTTGTATATACGAGCAGTATTATAGTAGTTATATTCTTGTATATAGGAGGCAGTATTATAGTAGTTATATTCTTGTATATAGGAGCAGTATTATAGTAGTTATATTCTTGTATATAGGAGCAGTATTATAGTAGTTATATTCTTGTATATAGAAGCAGTTTTATAGTAGTTATATTCTTGTATATAGGAGACAGTATTATAGTAGTTATATTCTTGTATATAGGAGACAGTATTATAGTAGTTATATTCATGTATATAGGAGCAGTATTATAGTAGTTATATTCTTGTATATAGGAGGCAGTATTATAGTAGTTATATTCTTGTATATAGGAGCAGTATCATAGTAGTTATATTCTTGTATATAGGGGCAGTATTATAGTAGTTATATTCTTGTATATAGGAGACAGTATTATAGTAGTTATATTCTGGTATCTAGGAGCAGTATTATAGTAGTTATATTCTTGTATATAGGAGCAGTATTATAGTAGTTATATTCTTGTATATAGGAGCAGTATTATAGTAGTTATATTCTTGTATATAGGAGCAGTATTATAGTAGTTATATTCTTGTATATAGGAGCAGTATTATAGTAGTTATATTCTTGTATATAGGGGCAGTATTATAGTAGTTATATTCTTGTATATAGGGGCAGTATTATAGAAGTTATATTCTTGTATATAGCAGCAGTATTATAGTAGTTATATTCTTGTACATAGGAGCAGTATTATAGTAGTTATATCCTTGCATATAAGAACAGTATTATAGTAGTTATATTCTTGTATATAGGAGCAGTATTATAGTAGTTATATTCTTGTATATAGGAACAGTATTATAGTAGTTATATTCTTGTATATAGGAGCAGTATTATAGTAGTTATATTCTTGTATATAGGAGGTAGTATTATAGTAGTTATATTCTTGTATATAGGAGCAGTATTATAGTAGTTATATTCTTGTATATAGGAGCAGTATTATAGTAGTTATATTCTTGTATATAGGAGCAGTATTATAGTAGTTATATTCTTGTATATAGGAGCAGTATTATAGTAGTTATATTCTTGTATATAGGAGCAGTATTATAGTAGTTATATTCTTGTATATAGGAGCAGTATTATAGTAGTTATATTCTTGTATATAGGGGCAGTATTATAGTAGTTATATTCTTGTATATAGGGGCAGTATTATAGTAGTTATATTCTTGTATATAGGAGGTAGTATTATAGTAGTTATATTCTTGTATATAGGAGCAGTATTATAGTAGTTATATTCTTGTATATAGGAGCAGTATTATAGTAGTTATATTCTTGTATATAGGAGCAGTATTATAGTAGTTATATTCTTGTATATAGGAGCAGTATTATAGTAGTTATATTCTTGTATATAGGAGCAGTATTATAGTAGTTATATTCTTGTATATAGGAGCAGTATTATAGTAGTTATATTCTTGTATATAGGAGCAGTATTATAGTAGTTATATTCTTGTATATAGGAGGCAGTATTATAGTAGTTATATTCTTGTATATAGGAGGCAGTATTATAGTAGTTATATTCTTGTATATAGGAGCAGTATTATAGTAGTTATATTCTTGTATATAGGAGCAGTATTATAGTAGTTATATTCTTTTATATAGGAGCAGTATTATAGTAGTTATAGTAGCTCTGCCGGTGGGTCGTTTCCCCCCCTGTGGGCATTGGTGTCGCGGCGGTGGTGGTCGCCGCCCGGTGCTGCGCCATTTTATGCTAGGGACGTTAGGGACCCACTCTAAATAGGTGGCCTTGACGTGGCGAGTGGGCTTGTACTTTTTGATCAAAAATGTATACTAACAACCTGTTAGTTTTTGATATTATGCTGAGAAGCAATCAGATCATTATACAAGATTGTAGATGTGCACCATGTCTGTTTTTCTACCCGAATTCACATTATAGTAGTTATATTCTTGTATATAGGGGGCAGTATTATAGTAGTGATATTCTTGTATATAGGGGCAGTATTATAGTAGTTATATTCTTGTATATACGAGCAGTATTATAGTAGTTATATTCTTGTATATAGGAGGCAGTATTATAGTAGTTATATCTTATACATAGGGGCCAGTATTCTAATAGTTATATTCTCATATATAGAAGGCAGTATTATAATACTTTAACGATAACTTTAAATAGTTGCATACATAACATATACAGTACCATTTATGTAATTTTTGCTTATTACCATTTAATAAAGGCTACAATTTTTTTTTTTTTTTTTTTAGAAAATCTTATTAATACCACAGTATTAATGAAGAGGGGGCTTTTTATCTGTAGTCATCACGGGGCCAATCCAGCTTTGAGCTACCGTAAGTCATAAAAGACAGACATTATCATGTACACAAGGCTTAACAACATCATGTCCCTCACAACTCACATCTTCAGCTGGAGGCCGTATTAATCAGATTTATAAACACATATGTGGGGATAGGTGGTCATCCCTTATGTATCCCATTAACCCCTTAAGGACTGGGCCATTTTTCATTTTTTTGCACTTTTGTAATTTCCTCCTCACCTTCTAAAAACCCTTTCAATTTTGCACCTACAGACCCATATGAGGGTTGTTTTTTTTTGCGCCACCAATTTTACTCTGTAATGACATCAATCATTTCACCACAAAATCTACGGCGAAACCAGAGAAAAAATATTTGTGGGGCAAAATAAAAAAAAAATGCCATTTTGTAACTTTTGGAGGCTTCCGATTCTACGCAGTACACTTTTCATTAATAATGACCCCTTATCTTTATTCTGTTGGTCCACGGTTACAAAAATAATTATTTTATTTCACTACATTAAACAAATTATAACTATATGCACCAAAATTAGTATGTGTAATATTGTCATCTTATGACCTCTATTACTTTTTTATTTTTCCTTTTACAGGGATGTATGAGGATCATTTTTTGCGGCATCATCTGAAGTTTTTATCGGTACCATTTTCGTTTTGATAGGACTTTTTAATCGCTTTTTATACATTTTTTTAGGGTACACAAAATGACCAAAAATATGCAATTTTGGACTTAGGTATTTTTTTTTACATAAAACGCCATTGACGTGCGGTTTAATTAACATATTTTTATAGTTCGGACATTTGCTCACATGGTGATAACCAGTTTATTTTTATTATGTTTACATATTTTTTATATGGAATTTTGGAAAAGAGTGATTCAAATATTTAATATGGAAGGGGTTAGTTTTTCTTTTTAAATCTTTTATTTACATTTTTTTTACACTTTTAGTCCCCTTCCTCATAAAGATCAATGTAGTTCCATAGAACTACGTTGATCTGTGTGCTCTGCGCTCGATTGATAAAGCCTGGTTTAGCCCTCCGGCTACCTCAGAAGCGATCTTGCTACGGGGGGGGGGGCGGCTGGAGGGGGGGATTGGGGGGGACAATCCAACCCACTGGACCACCAGGGACTGGATAAAGGTCCCTTTAGATGCTGCTTTCAACTTTGACAGCGGTGATCTAAAGGGTTAATAGCCGCCCGCAGCGATCGCTGTATGTCGGCTATTAACGGTAGCCCCCCAGCTACAGGAATCAGCTGGGGGCCGGCCGGTATGGCGCAAGCTCCTGACTTGACCGCTTGCCGTAGTATGAGCCGGCTTGTCCTTAGATGGCAACCGGTTAAGGCAGTGGTCTCAAACTTTAAAGAGGTACTCTGTCCCTAGACATCTTATCCCCGATCCAGAGGATATCTGATCGCGTGTGGGATTAGTGATATCAGGCCAGCACCCCGGCGTTCTGAATGCTGATGTTCGGAACACTGGCTTGGGGCTTCTGGGTTACGCTCCATGGATCGGATTACTAGGGTGTCGCACCGAAGATCACAGTGGGCCCCAGCGTCCCTCCATGATCAAGCATCCTTTGGATAGGGAAAAAGATGTCTAGGGGGGCAGAGAAGCCCCTAAAACAGTGGTCTCAAATTGTGACGTCCAGATGTTGCGAAACTTCAACTCTTAGCATGCCCGGACAGCCGTTGGCTGTCCGGGCATGCTGGGAGTTGAAGTTTTGCAACATCTGGAGGGCCACAGTTTGAGACCACTGCCTTAACCGGTTGCCATCTAAGGACAAGCCGGCTCATCCTAAGACGGCAAGCGCTGTATGGCGCAGGCTCTTGACTTGAGCCCGCGCCATACCGGCTGGCCTCAATAGCCGACATCGCTGCGGGCGGCTATTAACCCTTTAGATTGCTGCTGCCAAAGTTGAAAGCGGCATCTAAAGGGACCTTTATCCAGTCCCTGGTGGTCCAGTGGGTTGGATCGCCCCACCCTGCAGCGTGATCGCTTCTGAGGTAGCCGGAGGGCTAAACCAGGCTTTATCAATCGAGCGCAGAGCACACAGATCAATGTAGGACATTGCATCATGGTTAAACTTGGGATTTTAAACAAAATAAACAAATAATATTTACCCACAAGTACATACAGATAGTCATCAGCCATGACTAGGCGTGTGGACGATGTGACCGTACGATAAGGGAGGGGACTGTTTCTTAGTAAATACAAGATTATTAGATTTTTTTTTAATTAATCTTCTTTTTTATTCATCTGCTACATGAAGTGTCACACATAGAGCCGAGATTTTGTGTTTAGAAATATCAGCATCTCCGTCTCCCAGCCGCCGGGACTCCTGGTTCCTGGCAGCGTGCGCGGTCGTTTCGCCTCTGGATACGAAATACTGATAAAATAATAAGGTAGAAATAAACATGAAGGGCAGACGTGGGATCCTCCCTGACACAACTTCAAAAGCTGGAGGTGTCAGTCAGCGATCACATTCCTCTACATGTTCTGGGGAACGTCCCTGCAAAATCCCTTCTAGGTGCTGCATGAGGCGTGCGGAAAAGTTACCTAATATCCAGTCATCGAAGGGTGTGAGAGAGCCGATTATTTTCACAAGAAAGCAAATTAAGTTAGTAAAAAATGGCTAAAACCAGGCACAGCAGTAGTGTACATTACTTGTATGAGGTAGTGTCAGAGGTAAAAAGGGGTGATCGGAAACCCCCCCCCCCCCCCCGACCCCAAGGTGAAACCAGTGGCCCCCATTCTATTATGAGCAGGGCTGGTGCAAGGATTTATGCCACTCTAGGCAAAAGCTAATTTTGTTGCCCCTTGACTCTTTACATTGGCTCTACCCTTTGACACACCCACCTTACTACTGGGGTGACACACTGTAACAAACCCCCTCCTCATGTAATCTCCTTACTACTGGAGGTGACACACTGTAACAAACCCCCTCCTCATGTAATCTCCTTACTGCTTGGGTGACACACTGTAACAAACCCCCTCCTCATGTTATCTCCTTACTGCTTGGGTGACACACTGTAACAAACCCCCTCCTCATGTTATCTCCTTACTACTGGGGTGACACACTGTAACAAACCCCCTCCTCATGTAATCTCCTTACTACTGGGGTGACACACTGTAACAAACCCCCTCCTCATGTTATCTCCTTACTACTGGGGTGACACACTGTAACAAACCCCCTCCTTATGTAATCTCCTCACTACTGGGGTGACACACTGCAACAAACCTCCTCCTCATGTTATCTCTTTACTACTGGGGTGACACACTGCAACAAACCTCCTCCTCATGTAATCTCCTTACTACTGGGGTGACACTGTAACAAACCTCCTCCTCATTTAATCTTCTTACTACTGGGGTGACACACTGTAACAAACCTCCTCCTAATGTAATCACCTACTACTGGGGTGACACACTAACAAACCTCCTCCTCATGTAATCTTCCTACTATTGGGGTGACACACTGTAACAAACCTCCTTCTCATGTAATCTCCTTACTATTGGGGTGACACACTGTAACAAACCTCCTTCTCATGGAATCTCCTTACTATTTGGGTGACACACTGTAACAAACCTCCTTCTCATGTAATCTCCTTACTATTGGGGTGACACACTGTAACAAACCTCCTCCTCATGGAATCTCCTAACTATTGGGGTGACACACTGTAACAAACCTCCTTCTCATGTAATCTCCTTACTATTGGGGTGACACACTGTAACAAACCTCCTTCTCATGTAATCTCCTTACTACTGGGGTAACACACTGTAACAAACCCTCTCCTCATGTACTTCTAGAATCGGTCCTGCAGCCCTGGATAATCATATAGTTGTGCCAAGGAGGAGCGGGCATCGGCAAAGCTGCACTCCTATATCCAGATTTGATGTGACAGCACTGCACTCCTATATCTGGATGTGACGTGACAGCGCTGCACTCCTATATCTGGATGTGATGTGACAGCGCTGCACTCCTATATCTGGATGTGACGTGACAGCGCTGCACTCCTATATCTGGATGTGATGTGACAGCGCTGCACTCCTATATCTGGATGTGACGTGACAGCGCTGCACTCCTATATCTGGATGTGATGTGACAGCGCTGCACTCCTATATCCGGATGTGATGTGACAGCGCTGCACTCCTATATCTGGATGTGATGTGACAGCGCTGCACTCCTATATCCGGATGTGATGTGACAGCGCTGCACTCCTATATCCGGTTGTGATGTGACAGCGCTGCACTCCTATATCCGGATGTGATGTGACAGCGCTGCACTCCTATATCCGGTTGTGATGTGACAGCGCTGCACTCCTATATCTGGATGTGATGTGACAGCGCTGCACTCCTATATCCGGATGTGATGTGACAGCGCTGCACTCCTATATCTGGATGTGATGTGACAGCGCTGCACTCCTATATCCGGATGTGATGTGACAGCGCTGCACTCCTATATCCGGATGTGATGTGTCAGCGCTGCACTCCTATATCCGGATGTGATGTGTCAGCGCTGCATTCCTATATCCGGATGTGATGTGACAGCGTTGCACTCCTATAGCCGTATGTGATGTGACAGCGCTGCACTCCTATATCTGGATGTGATGTGACAGCGCTGCACTCCTATATCCGGATGTGATGTGACAGCGCTGCACTCCTATATCCGGATGTGATGTGACAGCGCTGCACTCCTATATCCGGATGTGATGTGACAGCGCTGCACTCCTATATCCGGATGTGATGTGACAGCGCTGCACTCCTATATACGGATGTGATGTGACAGCGCTGCACTCCTATATCTGGATGTGATGTGACAGCACTGCACTCCTATATCCGGATGTGATGTGACAGCGCTGCATTCCTATATCCGGATGTGATGTGACAGCGCTGCATTCCTATATCCGGATGTTATGTGACAGCGCTGCATTCCTATATCCGGATGTGATGTGACAGTGATGCACTCCTATATCTGGATGTGATGTGACAGCGCTGCATTCCTATATCCGGATGTGATGTGACAGCGCTGCACTCCTATAGCTGCATGTGATGTGACAGCGCTGCATTCCTATATCCGGATGTGATGTGACAGCGCTGCACTCCTATAGCCGCATGTGATGTGACAGCGCTGCACTCCTATATCCGGATGTGATGTGACAGCGCTGCACTCCTATAGCCGCATGTGATGTGACAATGCTGCATTCCTATATCCGGATGTGATGTGACAGCGCTGCACTCCTATATCCGGATGTGATGTCACAGCGCTGCACTCCTATATCCGGATGTGATGTGACAGCGCTGCACTCCTATATCCGGATGTGATGTGACAGCGCTGCACTCCTATATCCGGATGTGATGTGACAGCGCTGCACTCCTATATCCGGATGTGATGTGTCAGCGCTGCACTCCTATATCCGGATGTGATGTGACAGCGCTGCATTCCTATATCCGGATGTGATGTGACAGCGCTGCACTCCTATATCCGGATGTGATGTGACAGCGCTGCACTCCTATATACGGATGTGATGTGACAGCGCTGCACTCCTATATCCGGATGTGATGTGACAGCGCTGCCCTCCTATATCTGGATGTGATGTGACAGCGCTGCACTCCTATATCTGGATGTGATGTGACAGCGCTGCACTCCTATATCCGGATGTGATGTGACAGCGCTGCCCTCCTATAGCCGCATGTGATGTGACAATGCTGCATTCCTATATCCGGATGTGATGTGACAGCGCTGCACTCCTATATACGGATGTGATGTGACAGCGCTGCACTCCTATATCCGGATGTGATGTGACAGCGCTGCATTCCTATATCCGGATGTGATGTGACAGCGCTGCACTCCTATATCTGGATGTGATGTGACAGCGCTGCACTCCTATATCCGGATGTGATGTGACAGCGCTGCACTCCTATATCTGGATGTGATGTGACAGCGCTGCACTCCTATATCTGGATGTGATGTGACAGCGCTGCACTCCTATATCTGGATGTGATGTGACAGCGCTGCACTCCTATATCCGGATGTGATGTGACAGCGCTGCACTCCTATATCCGGATGTGATGTGACAGCGCTGCACTCCTATATCCGGATGTGATGTGACAGCGCTGCACTCCTATATCGGGATGTGATGTGACAGCGCTGCACTCCTATATCCGGATGTGATGTGACAGCGCTGCACTCCTATATCCGGATGTGATGTGTCAGCGCTGCATTCCTATATCCGGATGTGATGTGACAGCGCTGCACTCCTATATACGGATGTGATGTGACAGCGCTGCACTCCTATATCTGGATGTGATGTGACAGCGCTGCATTCCTATATCCGGATGTGATGTGACAGCGCTGCACTCCTATATCCGGATGTGATGTGACAGCGCTGCACTCCTATATCTGGATGTGATGTGACAGCGCTGCACTCCTATATCCGGATGTGATGTGACAGCGCTGCACTCCTATATCCGGATGTGATGTGACAGCGCTGCACTCCGGATAGAGAAGCCAAGTGCCGCCAGTGTTGTTTTTAGGGCTCAAAAAAAATCCTGTGGCTGTGGGCAGCGCATCAGTAAGGGGGCACTTTAGGCAGCCACCTACTCAGCATATGGGTGGCGCTGACTCTGATTATAAGCCGGCAATGGCCCCGAACCCAGTCCTCAAGGCCTACCAACATTTTGGATCTTGTCTGTTGGTGGTCGTGACGACTGGTTTGGGGGCCTCTGATTGGTAGCGCCAATGTTCGGTGTGACTTCATCTGTCTCTCTATAGTTATTTCCTTTCTCCCACATCTTAGTTTAGTAGCTTCTCCATTTTTATTTATTCCTTTTTTTAAATCTGATTAATAATACTGGCGGGATGATCATGTGACCTGTCAAGTTGCTCCTCCCCTCATCTACTCTTATCCCAGGGGGAACCCAAAGTGAAGACTGGTCGCTGGGGACACACGACCTAACAGATATTATTTAATGTAAGGTTGTCATCTCTGCTAACCAGTCTATCTCAGATTACTTCAGAGCTACTTGCCTTCAAAAACAGCGCCACACCTGTCCTCAGATTGTGTGTGGTATTACCACTATAATGGAACTGCAATACCACACACAACCTGAGGACAGGTGTGGGGCTGTTTTTGGAATATATTCTGATCTTGTTATTCTAATTCTAGATAACCCATTTAACACTGCTCTAAGGACACAAGAGAAATCATAGGCATAAGTACTATTTAAAGGGGTACTCCAGTGAAATCTTTTTTTTTTAAACCAATGGGTGCCAGAAAGTTATACAGATTTGTAAATTACTTCTATTTAAAAATCTTAATCCTTCCAGGATTTATCAGCTGCTGCATACTACAGAGGAAGTTCTTTTCTGTCTGAATCTCTATTCTGTCTGACCACAGTGCTCTCTGCTGACACCTCTGTCCATGTCAGGAACTGTCCAGAGCAGGAGAGGTTTGCTATGGGGATTTTCTCCTACTCTGGACAGTTCCTGACATGGACAGAGATGTCAGCAGAGAGCACTGTGATCAGTTTGGAAAGAACTACACAACTGCTACAGCAGCTGATAAGTACTGCAAAGATTAAGATTATTAAATAGAAGTCATTTATAAATTTGTTTAACTTTCTAGCACCAGTTAATTTATAATAATTTTCCACCGGAGTACCCCTTTAAGTCACAAATTTCCCATGTGTCTAGCTGTTAAAATATTCAGATTTTTGTGGAGGAAATTTTAGAAGGAGAACCCTTCTAAAGGGGTACTCTGGTATCAGAAAATAATATTTAATAAAAACTATCTCCCCAAGACATAAAACTTACTACTTAAGTGTTATCATAAATTTTGCTGGCTTTAATTGTACTGATTTACCTCTGATTTACCTCTGACAGGAAGTTGTGTAATCCTCTCATTGTCAGTTTGGTGTTGTCTCAAGCTCCCGGCCTCCTCCCTTTTGCCTGACAGGTAGTTGTATAGTCCTCGAGTTGTCAGTTTGGTGTTGTCTCCAGTTCCCTGCCTCCTCCCTCTCTCCTGACAGGAAGTTGTATAGTCCTCATATTGTCAGTGTATGTTGTCTCTAGCACCCCGACTCCTCCTTCTCTCTTGAGACAAAGTATCATCCTCTGCTGTCTCGGGAAGCATGGCTGGATCTTGTCTCTGAGCTATAGTCCCTATAGCCTACAATACCATTGTAGCTGAAAAATGGCACAGACAGAGGAGCAGACAGGGAATGAAAGCAGCAGGTGCTGCAACCTCACTGATTTTGTGATAGTCCGCTGTAAAATTAAATGTTCTGCAGCTACTCTAGGTGGGGAACTGACAAAAGTGTGGGAGGGGACTAGGTACTGTGGGAGGACTCTAATGAACAGCTGAGGTAAAGCAATGCATTCTGGGACTAATACTACTGAACAACTACTCAATCGGTAAGTAAATAGCATAGCATTGTATACTGCATGCAATCTAATGATTGCATATAAAAGTGCCCGATGGGTGCTTAAAAAGTGTAAAATAAAAAATAAAACCTTTTATTTATATTATTTAAAAGTTCTTCCCCTAATAAAAATCCTCCCTATTTCTCATAAAAAATAAATTAACAAAAAAATTACTAAAAAATAAACATCCACCACGTGCAATTTTCCATACTTAAAAATTTTAAGTTTTGAACCCGCACGGGGAACGGTGTAAGCGTAAAAATGTATTTATTTATTTATTTTTTATTCCAAAGTCCAAAAATGTCAGGAAAAAAAGAAATTTAAATATGAGCCCTTATTCAGCCCCGTATACGGAAAAATGAAAATGCTATAGGGGGGGGGGGGGGGGGGGGGGGTCACAATAGGGAAATTTTGAGAGTATAGTATTTATTTCGATAAATAATTTGACTTTTTTTTATGTTGTTCAAAATGAGAAAAAAATATATTTTATATAAGATACTACAGTGACCCCCCCCGACCTACGATGGCCTCGACATACGATCATTTCAACATACGATGCTTTTGTATGTCGGGGCCATCGCATAAACGGCTATCCGGCAGCGCAGACTGCTTCAGCTGCCCCCGGATAGCCGTTTACGGTGCCCCGTGTGGTCCGCTGACGATCACTTACCTGTCCTCGGGCTCCGGCGCGTCCTCTTCGGGATCCCCTGCATCGTCGGTGCTCTCCATCGTCGTCATCACGTCGCTCCGCACGCCGTCCCGTCATCCAATAGGAGCGGCGTACGTAGCGACGTGATGGCGGCGACGGAGAGCGAGGATGTTGGGGAAGCAGAGGCCTTGCCGGAGCGTCGGGGACACCTCGGGGACGCCGATGGACGGCGACATCCAGGGCAGCGGTGACGAGCGGTGACGGTCCGGAGCAGCGGGGACACGTGAGTATAACCTCCAATACCAGTGGTCTTCAACCTGCGGACCTCCAGATGTTGCAAGACTACAACTCCCAGCATGCCCGGACAGCCGTTGGCTGTCCGGGCATGCTGGGTGTTGTAGTTTTGCAACATCTGGAGGTCCGCAGGTTGTAGACCACTGTCCTATACTTTACATTGCACGGATCCCTCAACATACGATGGTTTCAACAAACGATGGTCCATTTGGAACGGATTACCATCGGATGTTGTGGGACCACTGTAAAGTATTAATTTGACTTTTTTTATGTAGTTCAAAAATAGAAAAAACAATATTTTATATAAAATACTATATATATATATATATATATATATATATATATATCTATATATATATAGATATATATAGCTATATATATATAGATATATATAGCTATATATATATATATATATATATATATATATCTGTGTGTGTGTATATATATATATATACCATAATTGGGTATCATTTTATTCGTATTGACCCACAGATTTAAAAAATAAATAAATAAAATGCAAAATTACTTATTTTTAAAAAACAATTTCTTTCCTCCCAAAAATAATATTTTATGGGCTGAGCGGTACATTTTATTCTAAAATGAAAGAAGTAATTTCAAAGTGCAATTAGTCAAGCAAAAAAAATTGGTCTTTGCAAAACTACAACTCCCAGCATGCCCGGACAGCCAAAAGCTGTCCGGGCATGCTGGGAGTTGTAGTTTTCCAATAGCTGACCATGTAATGTATTAGAGCCAAACGAAGGAACAACAAGGCCACTTGCACCTCTATTTAGGCCATAATGCTTTAAAAAACAATGAATAATATTTTGGATTTTTTTTCTATTTTCTTAGGTGTGCACAGGACAATTACGCCGCGGCGTCGTGTTTTGATGCAGCTGTGGCAATTTTTAGCCTCTGGTTAAGAAAACAATTACCGCCGGGGGCCCATTAGCGCTTTTCTAATTGATATTTTTCGAAGTTGTTTTGCAGAAATTGACATTTTCTTTTAAATGAAATAATTGATTTGTAGAATATTGGATGCACTCAGGCATTCGCCAAGCGCAATAACCGCGACAAGACAGGCATAAAATAACCCGCCGATTTGGCGCAGGAATGAATTCTGGGGTGATGGTTGGACACCTGTTGTATATTGGACTGATAATTAAATAATACAATCTATTTGTGCAAATGGAAAGTCTAAAAAAAAAAACTTAAAAATATTACCTACCAAATAATTCAGGATCAGTACAGGATAAGTAATGTAATGTATGTACACAGTGACCTCACCAGCAGAATAGTGAGTACAGCTCTGGAGTATAATACAGGATATAACTCAGGATAAGTAATGTAATGTATGTACACAGTGACCTCACCAGCAGAATAGTGAGTACAGGTCTGGGGTATAATACAGGATATAACTCAGGATCAGTACAGGATAAGTAATGTAATGTATGTACACAGTGATCTCACCAGCAGAATAGTGAGTACAGCTCTGGAGTATAATACAGGATATAACTCAGGATCAGTACATGATAACTAATGCAATGTATGTACACAGTGACCTCACCAGCAGAATAGTGAGTACAGCTCTGGAGTATAATACAGGATATAACTCAGGATCAGTACAGGATAAGTAATGTATGTACACAGTGATCTCACCAGCAGAATAGTGAGTACAGGTCTGGGGTATAATACAGGATATAACTCAGGATCAGTACAGGATAAGTAATGTATGTATGTACACAGTGACCTCACCAGCAGAATAGTGAGTACAGTTCTGGAGTATAATACAGGATATAACTCAGGATCAATACAGGATAAGTAATGTAATGTATGTACACAGTGACCTCACCAGCAGAATAGTGAGTACAGCTCTGGAGTATAATACAGGATATAACTCAGGATCAGTACAGGATAAGTAATGTAATGTATGTACACAGTGACCTCACTAGCAGATTAGTGAGTGCTGCTCTGGAGTATAATACAGGATATAACTCAGGATCAGTACAGGATAAGTAATGTAATGTATGTACACAGTGACCTCACTAGCAGATTAGTGAGTGCAGCTCTGGAGTATAATACAGGATATAACTCAGGATCAGTACAGGATAAGTAATGTAATGTATGTACACAGTGACCTCACCAGCAGAATAGTGAGTACAGCTCTGAGGTATAATACAGGATATAACTCAGGATCAGTACAGGATAAGTAATGTAATGTATGTACACAGTGATCTCACCAGCAGAATAGTGAGTACAGCTCTGGAATATAATACAGGATATAACTCAGGATCAGTACAGGATAGTAATGTAATGTATGTACACAGTGACCTCACCAGCAGAATAGTGAGTACAGCTCTGGAGTATAATACAGGATATAACTCAGGATCAGTACAGGATAAGAATGTAATGTATGTACACAGTGACCTCACCAGCAGAATAGTGAGTACAGCTCTGGAGTATAATACAGGATATAACTCAGGATCAGTACAGGATAAGTAATGTAATGTATGTACACAGTGACCTCACCAGCAGAATAGTGAGTATAGCTCTGGAGTATAATACAGGATATAACTCAGGATCAGTACAGGATAAGTAATGTAATGTATGTACACAGTGACCTCACCAGCAGAATAGTGAGTACAGCTCTGGAGTATAATAAAGGATATAACTCAGGATCAGTACAGGATAAATAATGTATGTACAGAGTGACTCCACCAGCAGAATAGTGAGTACAGCTCTGGGGTATAATACATGATATAACTCAGGATCAGTACAGGATAAGTAATGTATGTACAGAGTGACTCCACCAGCAGAATAGTGAGTACAGCTCTGGGGTATAATACAGGATATAACTCCGGATCAGTACAGGATAAGTAATGTAATGTATGTACACAGTGACCTCACCAGCAGAATAGTGAGTACAGCTCTGGAGTATAATACAGGATATAACTCAGGATCAGTACAGGATAAGTAATGTAATGTATGCACACTGTGACCCCACCAGCAGAATAGTGAGTACAGCTCTGGAGTATAATACAGGATATAACTCAGGATCAGTACAGGATAAGTAATGTAATGTATGTACACAGTGACCTCACCAGCAGAATAGTGAGTACAGCTCTGGAGTATAATACAGGATATAACTCAGGATCAGTACAGGATAAGTAATGTAATGTATGTACACAGTGACCTCACCAGCAGAATAGTGAGTACAGCTCTGGAGTATAATACAGGATATAACTCAGGATCAGTACAGGATAAGTAATGTGATCTATTTACAACCTTTTATGTAAATTATATCAAAAGTTGAACTTAACAAAACCAATGTGGCCGTGAGAGTCTTGTAGTAATAAATCCTGAAGACGTTTCTATTTGCCACCATCCGGATTACAAAGGGTTAAGTGTATTTGATAAGTTGTTTTACAAATCCCCCATCCGAGGAGCTGAAAGCCAAAACACTCTCTCACAAAGAATTATTTACCAATTCTGAAAGGTCTCGGCCCATCAGCGTTGGTGCGCGGTTCAGAGCGAGGAGTCAGTTGCCAAGGTGACAAGTACTTATAAATATAACACATCCACTAATGCGCTTTTTAACACCGTATTTTATGACTTCTAAATCAGATACATTAGCAAATCTATGAGGTAATTTGGCTGAAAGGCCATTTTGTATAACTGTTCTTTTATGTTCCGCTCCTCTAGGTATTTGAGTTAAATGCTTTGTGTGACATTCCAGGGCTGTTATATCCTGACGTAAGGTAGAACGTACATCTGCTATATACACGGCTCAAAAATATAAAGGGAAACACTTACACAATGTAACTCCAAGTCACTGACACTTCTGTGAGATCCCACTGTCCACTCAGGAAGAACACTGATTGACAATCAATTTCACATGGAACAGACAACAGGTGGAAATTATAGGCAATTAGCAAGACACCCCCAATAAAGGAGTGGTTCTGCAGGTGGTGACCACAGACCACTTCTCAGTTCCCATGCTTCTTGGCTGATGTTTTGGTCACTTTTGAATGCTGGCGGTGCTTTCACTCTAGTGGTAGCATGAGATGGAGTCTACAACCCACACAAGTGGCTCAGGTAGTGCAGCTCATCCAGGATGGCACATCAATGCGAGCTGTGGCAAGAAGGTTTGCTGTGTCTGTCAGCGTAGTGTCCAGAGCATGGAGACGCTACCAGGAGACAGGCCAGTACATCAGGAGACGTGGAGGAGGCCGTAGGAGGGCAACAACCCAGCAGCAGGACCGCTACTACTGCCTTTGTGCAAGGAGGAGCAGGAGGAGCACTGCCAGAGCCCTGCAAAATGACCTCCAGCAAGCCACAAATGTGCATGTGTCCACTCAAACGGTCAGAAACAGACTCCATGAGGGTGGTATGAGGGCCCGACATCCACAGGTGGGGGTTGTGCTTACAGCCCAACACAGTGCAGGACATTTGGCATTTGCCAGAGAACACCAAGATTGGCAAATTCGCCACTGGTGCCCTGTGCTCTTCACAGATGAAAGCAGATTCACACTGAGCACATGTGACAGATGTGACAGAGTCTGGAGACGCCGTGGAGAATGTTCTGCTGCCTGCAACATCCTCCATGACCGTTTTGGCAGTGGGTCAGTAATGGTGTGGGGTGGCATTTCTTTGGGGGGGGGGGGGCACACAGCCCTACATGTGCTTGCCAGAGGTAGCCTGACTGCCATTAGGTACCGAGATGATATCCTCAGACCTCTTGTGAGACCATATGCTGGTGCGGTTGGCCCTGGGTTCCTCCTAATACAAGACAACGCTAGACCTCATGTGGCTGGAGTGTGTGAGGGGTTCATACAAGAGAAAGTCATTGGTGCTATGGACTGGCCGCCCGTTCCCCTGAATCCGATTGAGCACATCTGGGACATCTCGCTCCATCCACCACAGACAGTCCATGAGTTGGCGGATGCTTTAGTCCAGGTCTGGGAGGACATCCCTCAGGAGACCATCCCCCACCTCATCAGGAGAATGCCCAGACGTTGTAGGGAGGTCATACGGGCACGTGGAGGCCACACACACTACTGAGCCTCATTGTGACTTGTTTTAAGGACATTACATAAAGTTGGATCAGCCTGTAGTGGGGTTTTCAACTGTGATTTTGAGGGTGACTCCATATCCAGACCTCCAGGGGTTGATACATTTGATTTCCATTGATAATTTTTGTGTGATTTTGTTGTCAGTGCATTCAACTATGTAAAGAGGAAAGTATTTCATACGATTAGTTCATTCATTATGATCTAGGATGTGTTATCTTAGTGTTCCCTTTATGTTTTTGAGCAGTATATTATAACATTCTGATATCTGGATGTGTTGTATCGCCGCTCGCCCACAGTAAACATATCTGTTTATGGCAACAAAAATCTCTATACCCCGAACTACTAGTTCATTGTGTCCCAACCAGGGTGCCTCCAGCTGTTGGAAAACTACAACTCCCAGCCTTCGGCTGTCCGGGCAGGCTGGGAGTTGTAGTCTTGCAACAGCTGGATGCCCCCTGGTTGGGAAACACTGTACTAGTTATTATGTATTGTGTTAAAGAAATACCAAATTAATAAAGAAAAACTATCAACCCTGTTTCCCAAATATGTGTTGTTCCCCTGTTATATGTCCTGTAGAGATGAGCGAACTTACAGTAAATTCGATTCGTCACGAACTTCTCGGCTCGGCAGTTGACGACTTATCCTGCGTAAATTATTTCAGCTTTCAGGTGCTCCGGTGGGCTGGAAAAGGTGGATACATTCCTAGGAAAGAGTCTCCTAGGACTGTATCCACCTTTTCCAGCCCACCGGAGCACCGGAAAGCTGAACAAATTTATGCAGGAAAAATCATCAACTGCCGAGCCGAGAAGTTCGTGACGAATCGAATTTACTGTAAGTTCGCTCATCTCTAATGTCCTGGAAATGTATCAATAAGTTGACAACTGGGTGTTACTATTCCTCTATACCACGCCCCTGTATGGTTTGATACTATCTAATTATTGTCACATCCTAATCACAATAAGAATGGTTATTATCTATCTGCAGTTTGTATTTGTCCAGGAGGAATAACAGAGGAAAAGCATAATACAGAGCTGTAAAAAACTATAAGAAAGATGCTTCAGAATTGTTACTTTGTTGCAGGTATTTACTGGAGCAGATATGTTAGGACAAGTACCCGTGTTTCTTGTGTAAGCAAGCAATATAACATTCATACAAATTTATAATAAAAAAAATCAATTAAAAAAAATCTGGAGAACAACTGGAGCGGTCTGGAGCAGCGGGGACACGTGAGTATAACCTCCAATACCAGTGGTCTTCAACCTGTGGACCTCCAGATGTTGCAAAACTACAACTCCAAGCATGCCCGGACAGCCGTTGGCTGTCCGGGCATGCTGGGTGTTGTAGTTTTGCAACATCTGGGGGTCTGCAGGTTGCAGACCACTGTCCTATACTTTACATTGCACGGATCCCTCAACATACGATGGTTTCAACAAACGATGGTCCATTTGGAATGGATTACCATCGTAGGAGAGACTCGAGACAGCACAGGACAATTATTATTTTATTTGACGCGTTTCGGCACACAGAGAGTGCCTTCCTCAGGTCCAAACATAAAGTGCAATCTCTGGGGTGGAAATATGTCAGGATGCACTTGTGGGATTCCTTTGAAGCACGGTGCTGGCGTGGGTCTCGTGCTTCACAGGAACCCCACAAGTGCATCCTCACATATTACCACCCCAGAGATTGCACTTTATGTTTGGACCTGAGGAAGGCACTCTCTGTGTGCCGAAACGCGTCAAATAAAATAATAATTGTCCTGCGCTGTCTCGAGTCTCTCCATTTGTGACCACTTTTGTGCAGCGCCTCTAAGACCTTTTTTTTTCCCCCCAATATCCAAAATTTGCTTATACTGACCCAGTCCCGGTCAGAGTGCGGCAGCCAATACCTACCAATACCATACTTACACCGGCCCACTACAAGCACTGACCCCGGGAAACCTGGGATCAAGGCTTGAAACTCTATCTGGTGAGTATATCACTTAGGTGTGATGGAGGGTCACACTAAGTCAGTATACATTTACGAAGGGAGCGCCCCCTGTCTCTTTTGTTCTCTCCTACATCTCCATCGTAGGTTGAGGGACCACTGTAGTAACAGCCCAACTAGAAAAAAAAGAAAAAAATTGCAATGCATTTTTTAGAATTTTTTTTTCAATGTTACTTAATTTTGTGTTCACATAACCTGGTTCTTCCTACCCGGCTGAGATCCCATCCCGAACCAGTTTGGTATTTGGCGGCGTCTATTATTGGGGCGAGCTAGAACTGGCTCCTCCACCCAAGGCAGCAGCTCCATGGTGGCGCCTGGCAGTCTTCAGACACTTTCCCGTCATACCTTTCCTACTATTTCACATCTCTTCTCCTACATACCTTTTACTATACCCAGGAGAAGATCACATCACAGACGAGCTGGTTTTTCCGCGCTCATCCTGGCCTGAAGGCTAAAGAAATGACTTGTCATCGCTTTTATTGCTCAAGTTTCGTATCTTACAGGGGAACGGAGAAGAGACACAGAGTTTTATCCATATTTTTTTTCCTATATACGGAAAACATGACTATGCTTAAAAAAAACGTAATAAAAATAAGTATGTGTAATAAAATCCTCATAGATCTCAGGCTAGCATTAAAGAGTTAATTAAGTTTAGAAACTACTATATTTGAATACCCTATAATCGAATTATTAGTCCTTTTCAGGTCCCCCGTCTATTAACCAGATATGAGAAGGACCTTAGAGAACATCTCTTGTTTTGGAGGACCCCAACTATGGATTACATTGATGGCTCATTCACTTACATTGCAATCTGTGTAATTCCTCATTTCTTCTGTGGTGGCGCTGCAGGGAGACTGAAGACTTATTGCTGCTAGGTTGCTCCACAGATTACATCTGATCGATCAATCACAAGTGATCATTTGTGAGCAGATCGTTATTGGATCTAATGACAAAATAAAATAGGTAGTGTGTAGATGACAGTAAGAGGCCTCTATAGCAGATAATTGGGCACTGTCCCTTTAAAGAAAATTTTTGTCTATCTTCTATCTATCTATCTATCTATCATCTATCTCATATCTATCTATCTATCTCATATCTATCTCATATCTATCTATCTATATATCTATCTCATATCTATCTATATATCTATCTCATATCTATCTATCACATATCTATCTATCTATCATCTATCTCATATCTATCTATCTATCATCTATCTCATATCTATCTATCTATCTCATATCTATCTCATATCCATCTATTTATCTCATATCTATCTATCTATCTATCTATATATCTATCTCATATCTATCTATCATCTCATATCTATCTATCTATCTATCTATCTATCTATCTATCTCAAATCTATCTATCTATTTATCTATCTCATATCTATCTATCTATCTATCATCTATCTCATATCTATCTATCTATATATCTATCTATCTCATATCTATCTATCTGTCTAGCAACAGGAGAATACAGCAGCACACTGCTAGCACAAAGATATAGATAAAACATGAGTATATAGATAAAACATGAAAAGCTTTACAGCTGTAGTGCAATAAGTGAAAATATGAAATTATGAAACAGTGAGGTACTTAGCTTGCAAATTTGGCGGCCAAATAGCGTGGACCGTCCCACCACGATAATGTGACCTCATTTTGGGACGGACGCTACACTATGAATATGCCTCTGTGAGAACAGCTAAGCAGGCATTGCAAGGTCTGAAACATCCAAGGCACCTTACATACACCTAATAGAGGTGGGTGGGGTGCAGGAGCCAACATGGAGGTAGCCACTCCCCCGTATGTGTAATACAACCAAAGAATATGTTGGCCAGCACTATTGATTCCAAACTATTGTAAAGACCTGGCTGGCAGGTGCAGGCTGCTGGGCTAAATATACAGCAACAGGAGAATACAGCAGCACACTGCTAGCACAAAGATATAGATAAAACATGAGTATAAAGATGAAACATGAGAATATAGATAAAACATGGAAAGCTATACAGCTGTAGTGCGATAAATGAAAATATGAAATTATGAAACAGTGAGGTACTTAGCTTGCAAATTTGGTGGCCAAATAGCTTGGATCTTTGTGGTAGCACTGTGCTGCTGTATTCTCCTGTTGCTGTATATTTAGCCCAGCAGCCTGCACCTGTAAGCCAGGTCTATATAATAGTTTGGAATTAATAATGCTGGCCAACTTATTCTTTGGTTGTATTACACATATGGGGGAGTGGCTACCTCCATGTTGGCTCCTGCACCCCACCCACCTCTATCAGGTGTATATAAGGTGTCTGGGATGTTTCAGATCCTGCAATGCCTGCTGAGCTGTTCACACAGAGGCATATTCACAGTGTAGGGTCCGTCCCAAAATGAGGTCACCTTACCGCGGTGGGACGGTCCACGCTATTTGGCGCCAAATTTGCAAGCTAAGTACCTCACTGTTTCATAATTTCATATTTTCATTTATCACACTACAGCTGTATAGCTTTTTATGTTTTATCTATATACTCATGTTTCATCTATATACTCATGTTTTATCTATATCTTTGTGCTAGCAGTGTGCTGCTGTATTCTCCTGTTGCTGTATATTTAGCCCAGCAGCCTGCACCTGTAAGCCAGGTCCATATAATAGTCTGGAATCATTAGTGCTGGCCAACTTATTCTTTGTTTGTATCTATCTATCTATCTATCTATCTCACATCTATCTATCTCATATCTATCTCATTTCTATCATTTATTGCATATCTATCTCATATCTATCTATCTCATATCTATCTATCTCATATCTATCTATCTATCTATATATCTCATATCTATCTATATCTTATCTATCTATCTATCTTATATCTATCTATCTATCTATCTATCTATCTCATATCTATCTCATATCTATCTATCTATATATCTCATATCTATCTATCTATCTCATATCTAAAATATGCGGTGGAAAATGAGAAGTTTATTCCATCAGACAAGGTGCAACGTTTCGGTCGCCAGTTGCGGCCATTTTCAAGCATTTTCATGCTTGAAAATGGCCGCAACTGGCGACCGAAACGTTGCACCTTGTCTGATGGAATAAACTTCTAATTTTCCACCGCATATTTCGGAGTGCTGCAGAATCATCTTTTCCTTGTCTATAGTGCCTGGGACCGGGCCTCTGTCTGCTTGCACCCTCCTGAATTCTTTACACCTTAGGAGTGCTGCTCACCACAAGTGTATCTATCTCATATCTATCTATTTCATATCTATCTATCTATCTCATATCTATCTATCTATCTCATATCTATCTATCTATCTATCTATCTCATATCTATCTATTTCATATCTATCTATCTCATATCTATCTATCTCATATCTATCTATCTATCTATCTATCTCATATCTATCTATCTCATATCTATCTATCTATCTATCTATCTCATATCTATCTATCTATCTATCTCATATCTACAGCAACCAAGTGAACGCAGCAGCACTCCAGCGTAGTGAAGAATAGTGACTTTTATTTATCACCAAAATGCAATAGCGACGTTTCAACCACCTCACGTGGCCGTCCTCAACGTCGCTAATAAAAGTCACTATTCTTCACTACGCTGGAGTGCTGCTGCGTTCACTTGGTTGCTGTATCTAATCGGGGCCCGAGGACCAGGGCCCATCCACAGCCTGCACCCACTGCACCAAGTTCAACTTGAGAGTGCTGCTCCACCTGCTTCTCTATCTCATATCTATCTATCTCATATCTATCTATCTCATATCTATCTCATATCTATCTATCTATCTATCTATCTCATATCTATCTATCTCATATCTATCTATTTCATATCTATTTATCTCATATCTATCTATCTCATATCTATCTATCTATCCATCTCATATCTATATATCTATCTCATATCTATCTATCTATCTCATATCTATCTATCTATCTATCTCATATCTATCTATCTATCTCATATCTATCTATCTATCTATCTCATATCTATCTATCTCATATGTATCTATCTAAAAAGAAAAAACAAGAGACCAGCAGCACACAGAAAAATTGGTGCAAAAAAGGTGGAGATTTATTGCATTATCCCAGTGTACAAAAGAGGCGATGTTTCAGCGACCTCTCGTCGCCGTTCTCAAGCTCAACTGAATAGATTCCTTTGCAGCCTTATATGTGCAGTTAATTACATAATTACTTAATACATTAATAAGCATACAGTGTATAAATAAACATATTTACATATTGTGCATACATATAAATAGATCCAATGTATATATACAAACAAAATATCCCCATCGTGATATAGGGCAGATGTGATATAACAATGACGTGTTTTCGGGTTGTGTCTCCCTTAGATATTTGCAGAACAGCATCGATGTGTTCAATATTCTTTACTTCTTATTTACATAGGTAAGTACAGTATTGCACTTACCCAACAGAGCACCATATTCCACGTGTCATATTTCCCGGAGCGTGGGTACTAACTTAGTGCGCATATGTGCGTCGTCCGCCAATCAAGCAGAGGCTTCCTCATAGAGAGTATAGACAATCAAGAGAAGAGTATTCGCGCATGCGTACTTGAGTTGAGAAGCAACCTGCACCATCTTGCTTCAAGGAAAGGTGCCCAAATCTTCATCTCAGGTAGTTTTTTGTTGTAAAGACGTCCGTCATGGTGACATGTTGGTCTGATACGTGTGAACCCCCGCATCTGCAGAAATCACTATGAGGAAGAGCCATGCTAGCTCAGTCTGCAAACAAGCCCTACATGATGAGCACGGGACACCCGGGACGTCTTTACAACAAAAAACTTGTCATGGCGCCATGACCCTCTAGGTACGCAAAGCGCATGCGCTGAGGAGAGCGTCTTTGCTCCACAGTAACGGCCATCACATGACACGCCATCTGATTTCACAGAGCGGAACGTCACTTACGGTCCTGCGGACAGATCCCGGAAGTACCCGGAAGTGAGTCAGCCGAAACATCGCCTTTTTGCACATTCAAGATGAATAAATAATTCACTTTTTCACAATTTGAGTGCCACTGCATCTTCCTTGGAATATTTGTGGAATATCCTGAACCGGGACCCAAGCTAGTAGGCACCTATACATACCTCTAGGAATGCTGCTTTCTTGTTTGGAATATATATCTATCTATCTCATATCTATCTATCTATCTAAAATTTCAGGAGAGCAGCACAACCATGATAGTGGTTAACAAAATAGGTGCAGTTAATTTAAAAAAAAAAATAGACTCTAGTTAGTAGCCCCACTCTTCAATAGTATCCAAGTAACAGCAGCACACAAAGGAGTAGTGAGAAATGGTGAAGATTTATTCCATCAATCCAGTGCAATACAGAACAACGTTTCTGCGACCTCACGACGAGCTTGAAAATGGTGACGTGAGGTCGCAGGAACGTTGTTCTGTATTGCACTGGATTGATGGATATGTGCTGCTGTTCCTTGGATACTATCTATCTATAAACAGGAGAATACAGCAGCACACTGCTAGCACAAAGATCCAGATAAAACATGAAATGCTATATTGCTACAATGCAAAAAATGAAAAAATGTAGGTGCTTTGCTCACCATTTGGCCAAATAGTTTGGACCATCCCACTGCGATAAGGTGACCTCATTGGGACGGACCCTACACTATGAATATGCCTCTGTACAATCAGTTACAAGGCTTGTAAGGTCTGAAACATCCAGCACCTTATAAGATGGGTGGGGTGCAGGAGCCAACATGGAGGTAGCCACTCCCCCATATGTATAACACAAACAAGGATAAGTTGGCCAGCACTACTGATACCAAACTACTGCATGGACCTGACATACAGGTGCACGCTGCTAGGCTAAATATACATAAACAGGAGAGTGCACGCTGCTAGGCTAAATATACATAAACAGGAGAATACAGCAGCACACTGCTAGCACAAAGATACAGATAAAACATGAAATGCTATATTGCTACAATGCAAAAAATGAAAAAATTTAGGTGCTTTGCTCACCATTTGGCCAAATAGTTTGGACCATCCCACTATTTGGCCAAATGGTGAGCAAAAAATTTTTTTTTGCTTTGTAGCAATATAGCATTTCACGTTTTATCTAGATCTTTGTGCCAGCAGTGTGCTGCTGTATTCTCCTGTTTATGAATATTTAGCCTGGCAGCCTGCACCTGTATGTCAGGTCCATGCAGTAGTTTGACCAACTTATCCTTTTTTGTATCTATCTATCTATCATATATATATATATATATATATATATATATATTTATATATATATATATATATATATATTATATACACAGGGAGTAGGGAGAGAGCACATCCTTCTGTCTGGCATCTATGGAACCAACTTGATGCTGAATCAGTGAATCTAATCAAACAGTATTCAAGTAGAGAAAACAGACATGGTCGCACATCCACAATTTGTATTTTGATCCACCTCCTTCTCAGCATAAATTCAAAAACGAACAGGTTGTTAGTATACATTTTGATCAAAAAGTACAAGCCCATGTCAAGGCCACCTAGTCAGAGTGGGTCCCTAACGTCCCTAACATAAAATGGCGTAGCACTGGGTGGCGACCACTACCGCTGAAACACCAGTGCCCACAGGTGGAATGACCCACTGGCAGAGCAGCCCCAATGCCACTCAGACCAGTCCGAGGGCCGTGCCTCCCCATAGACACGGTGCCACGGCAGCAACAGACGCCGCACAGCACCACACCATGGATGTGCGACCATGTCTGTTTTCTCTACTTGAATTTACGTTGTGTTTTCCATCCCCTCCTTTTTTTGTTGGTTTCACTTGGTCTGCACTCTGCCCCTCCCTCTCAGCCCAGCCCTATATAAATTAACAGGTAGCTACACAGGGCCCTTTAATTTCTGGCAGCTTCCCAGTCTGACTGGGAGCACATGGTAAGTGGGCTTTTACACCTTGTTCACACTGGTGTGGTGCTGTGCGGCGTCCATTGCTGCCGTGGCGCCGTGTCTATGAGGAGGCGCCGCCCTGGGACTGGTCTGAGTGGCATTGGGGCCGCTCTGCCAGTGGGTCATTCCCCCTGTGGGCACTGGTGTTGCGGCGGTGGTGGTCGCCGCACAGTGCTATGCCATTTTATGCTAGGGACCTTAGGGACACACTCTAAATAGGCGGCCTTGACGTGGCGAGTGGGCTTGTACTTTTTGATCAAAATGTATAATAACAACCTGTTAGTTTTTGAACTTATGCTGAGAAGCAAATAGATCAAAATACAAATTGTGGATGTGCGACCATGTCTGCTTTCTCTACTTGAATTAATAATCAAACAGTATTGTTTACTTTACTTTACTCTACTACAGGGTTTTCCAACTGGTGTGCCTCCAGCTGTTGCTAACCTATAACTCTCAGAATGCCCAAACAGCCAATGGCATGCTGAGAGCTATAGTTTAGCAACAGCCGGAGGCACGCTGGTCAAGAAACACTGCTCTACTAGAACACACATGAGACACGATTCTCTTCAGCTACATTCAAAGCCCATGTTACATCCTGCTGACACACAGAGCGATAGTACAGGTGGCGGCCATGATTAAGAGCACGAGCGCAAAACCACACGGATGTAGCATTTACGATCCCTCCATCTGTGAGTGAAGTGTCATCCATGGAGAGGCTTCTGCTTTGATGATGAGAAAGCAAAAAAAAATGAGTCACCCCTCATTAGTCATCTATGTGTCCCGGAAGGTAAAGAAAAGATAGAATATCTTAATTTCGTGTCTTGACGTAAAAAAAAAAATGAAAAAATTATTGTATAATTTGTAAAAAGTCTATTAATAAAGGACCTGTATGGGGAGAAAAAAAGAGAGACCAGAGAGGGCGCCTCGTGTGATACCGTTGGGTGGTTGAGGGAAAAGGAAGGGAAGTAGGTGCGGGGCTTGCAGGCCCCTTAGGTAGTAACTGCTCACCTTAGAGCAAGTATTAAACTTGCATATCAACCCAATGCACGGGTTACAAAATAGCCGGAGCCGCTGCTGAGCCTGAGGTTACAGGTGAGGTAAAAACCGTCTCCTGGAGAGAGTAGGTGATCATAAAAGAGCAAAAAAGACCTCGCAAATGGCGCTGCTGGTTCCGTGGAGATGTAGGAATAAACCAAAATCCAAGTTGGAATATTGTAAAAGCTTGTGGATTTTATTGCAAATGAATAAAACCAATAAAAGCAATAGCAATAAAAGAGTGATACAAGTTAAGATTACGCCTTTCGGGGGAGCCACCCCCTTCTTCAGATCAGTATGCAGACTATACAAACAGAGATTCTATAAATACTGGAAAAAAGGGCGCCAGGTACATTAGGGGGCGGAGTTATGCAAATTACATACATGTGAAACAATAGGAAAAATTAGGAAAAACCACAGAAACCGAATGTAATCAAAGAATGTACATCTTATATAGGTAACAGTGGGGACCAAATGTTATTAAGACAGGGAATTCAGTGTGTGGCTCAAAGATGAGGCTGCCGATGTCTGGCAGTATCAGGCCACACATCCGGACCTCAGATGAAAACATCCAGGGTCCAGATGTGAGCCAGAACAGCTCTGACGGCGGCCGTGATGTGTAATGCGAGGGCGCGCGTCAGGGGGGAGTTGCCACGGACGCGTTGCTAAGGTGCGTGCGACACGTGGCTAGTGTGGCCAATCAGGAGAGTGGTATGCTGACAACTCCGTGCGCTGCATCTAACAGTGTGTAGCTCTGTGTAAGCTGGCGAGAACTGCAGGGGGATGGAAGAGGATATCCAGAAATGATTAAATTGATTTAAATAAATAAGAATGAAGTGTGTTATTTAGGGGAGAGTGATGCATGATACAGGGGGATGGGGGGATACGGAGCATGAGAGGACTAAGAAAGAAAATAGGAGAGTGTGATGACAAATATTGGGAAGATGGGCTAGTAGTCATACCTGGGTACTGTGGACATGGGGTGGAGGTACATGGCATGTACATAATGGGTGACAGCTAATGGAGTGGGGGTCCTAGTTCAGGTAGCATAAATATACATATATATATATATATACATTGGGGGGGGCACGAGATCCAGCCGAGGAGATGTAGAGTGGGTAAGGAATTATATGTGTATATACATGAGCATACGGGTAGTAATGCACATGTGTCACGAAAGACATGTGTGAGCATATGTTTGGCAGCCATATAGCAGGACAGCTGTACTTAATAGTTGTATAATAACACATATGAGTGACAATGCACATGCATCGCAAGAGATGCATGTGAGCATATGCATATGTGTAGAGCTGGACCAATGTACTACTGTGCATGTATGTGAGTGAAACCATACACATTTGAGTAGCAGTGTACATGTGAGAGTGTGTTCATGTGCATAAGGGTGATAATGCACATTTACCACAACATGCATGTGAATATGTAGAATAGAATGAAATGAATGGTATATTGGGGTTTGTGTAGAATTTTTGGTGGATGGGGTGATTAAAGTAAAATTAGTGGTAAATACAGGCGGATCAGGGTTGATTAATCTGATGGATGCGTTCGAGGGTTAAAGGTTACATTCAATCATTTCATTGAGACCCCCTAGTGAGATGGTGCCCAGAGTATGAATTCAAAAGTTCTCACGTCTTCTGAGGGTGTTGTATCGTTGGTTGACATCCTTATTGATGTGTTCTATGGGGGTAGCCTTAATATTGCTGAAATCACCCTGGTGGTGCTCAGTGAGGTGACGCGAAACACTGTGGAGTAGGAAGCCGCGTGTGGTGTTGCTGCGGTGCTTATTCAGGCGTTCCCTAAAGCACCTTATGGTCCTACCCACGTATTGCTGTTTGCAGGAGCACTGTAAGAGGTAAATGACATAACGGGAGCCACAGTTGAGAAATGATTTGATGTTAAAGGTTTCTTTGGTAACGGAGGAGGAAAATGATTGGCAGTTGTGTGCAATGTGTGAACAGCACTTGCATCGTGGAAGACCACACTTGAAGCTTCCTGTTAACGTGGGAAAAATGGAAGGGTTATTGCGCAGTATTGTGGTTTTGAGTTTACTGGGAGCGATGATATTCCATAGTGTCCGGGCTCTACGGAAGGTAAGCGGAGGTTTGGATGGAAGATTGCTTCTTAGGTAGGGATCCTGCAGTAGGACTGGCCAGTGTTTGGTGAGGATTTTCCTGATAGCATAATGTTCTTGGCTGTATGTGGTGATAAAGTTGGAAGTACGTTCCGTGGTAGTATTTATTGGTTCAGGTTTGGGGAGTAAGCAGGAATTTTGACTGAGGGAGAGAGCCCTATTATAGGAGGACTGCACCAACGATCTGGGATAGCCCTTTGCCTTGAACCGGGCCTTTAGAATGTTACTTTGTGATATAAAGTCACTGTCTTTTGTGAAGTTCCTTCTGATCCTCTTAAACTGTCCATATGGTACATTAGTGAGCCATTTCTTAAAATGGCCACTATCAAAGCCAAGATAGCTGTTGCTATCCACTGGTTTGAAGAAGGTCTTGGTGTAAAGTGAATGACCATCGTGGGAAACCAGTACATCCAGGAATTCTGCATTATTGCTGTAAACGGATTGGGTGAAGTGGAGTGACCAGTCATTGGAATTTAGATGAGTGATGAAGTTGTTTAGACTAGATCTGTCTCCTTTCCAGATAATAAAAATATCGTCTATGTAGCGCCTATAAAAGATGCAATTAGAGAAAAGATGATGAGGGTACACAAAGATTTCCTCGAAGAGTCCCACGACCAGATTCGCGAAACTGGGTGCCACTTTGGACCCCATAGCGGTCCCGGTGTGCTGTATGTATAGCTGACCCAAAAACTCAAAGTAGTTGTGCGTCAGGATGAAGTGGAGTCCTTGTAGAATGAAGTCCACTTGGGCCGAGGGCATGGATGGGTCTTTGGTCTTTGAGGCTAAAAAACCTTTTAATTGTGAGTTTTCGTATGAAAGAATTAAGATCAAGAAAGAGGTCAAAGTTATTGGATTTGGACGTGGGGCAAAAAGATAATCCTTTAGCCAGAACGCTCTGTTCAACATCATTGAGTGTGTATTTGGAGAGGTTGAAGATTTTTACTGTGTTGAGTTCTTTGGTTTTACCTTGAAGTATTCTTTTATTAGTTTCCTTTCTTTCCTTGGTACTGGACCCTCCTCTGCATCCCCTCTTTCTTGATTTTTTCTTTTTGTGCCCAGGGGTGGTGCTAGATGAACCTGCTCCAAGGGGGGAAAATCTATCTGGTTCACAAGTAACGGAGGGGTTTTGATTAGGGTAGGAAGCCCTAAAAAAATCGTGGTGTTGTTGGTGATGGAGGAGTCCAAGGTTGGTGAGTTCTGTCTATTGGTATCTTCGATTCCATGTGGAGTGCTGACAGGGGTAAAAAACTGATGTACAGAAAGGCGTCTATATGGGGTATGTGGGGTGGTAGCTACAGTAAGGGAATCTTCAAATAAATTATCCGAGTCTGTACGGAATCTACCAGAGGGAAGGGTGGGTGGTGGGTCAGATATGTGCTCCAAGAGGTCAAGTAGGTCTTGTGTTGGAATATCCTGCGTGGAAACAGGATGAGAAGAGATGGCTGTTGGTAAAGGCTGAAGGGATATTGACGTCTGTGAAACTCTGCTATCAGCATTGTTGTTGCCTGGTGACTTGGGTGAAGAAATGATCGAGACTGAGGGGGCAGGGGGGATGGGCCGTGTGCAATTGACCGGTGTTATGGTGGTAGTGTAATGCGTATTCAGTCTGGTTGGGGGGATAGTGCTGATGGTGGTAGCAGAATGGGCAATCCGTTTTGAGAGACGATTGCGTGGAGTGCGGATTTGTGTGGTGGTAGAAGGCTGCGGTTTGGACTTATTTTTATGGTGATTGGAAGCATTGAATGTTCTTGGATGTTGATAATGTCTATTGTTATTGGGACAGGGTTGGTGTACCCTATTGGGAGGATGCCTATGAGTGGCGTCCTTGTGGGGTTGATCAAGAACCATGGGTTGTGTAGACCCAGCATTCTGGGGGTGCGATGTGTGAAGGTCTTGGCGAAGGTTCTTAGATTGTGTTGGGTTTTTTACCCAGTATTTGATATTTTCATTCTGGTAATCGGTGCGATCCCTGGAAAGTTTATGGATCTTTTTGGAAATGACATCCCTCTCCAACTTGTGCACCTTATTGTTGAGAGAGGTGTGCCATTCCCTGTATTCAGGAAAGTGATTGTATTTGTTGAGAGAGTTAATGCATGTGTCTATTCTTTCTGAAATGTCATTAACCAGGGAGTTACGTTTACCCCATAATAATTTCAGTAATGTGTTAGAACAAATTTTTAGTGCATTTTCCCAGTCATTACAGAAAGCATTATCATTGGTGAAGGAGGGTAGGGGGTGCAATCTGAGTCCTCTTGGAATAATGTCCTCCTTAAGGTACATATCCAGAAAAGCACCATCCAATTGGTGTTGTGTCTCTTCAAAAGAAAGTCTTTCTAGTTCAAAGAAGAGGGACTTCATGTCCTCGAAGTCAGTAGCTGAGACAGTACCTTTGTTAGAGGAATCCTGAAGGTCTCTAGGTCATCTTTGAGCCACACACTGAATTCCCTGTCTTAATAACATTTGGTCCCCACTGTTACCTATATAAGATGTACATTCTTTGATTACATTCGGTTTCTATGGTTTTTCCTAATTTTTCCTATTGTTTCACATGTATGTAATTTGCATAACTCCGCCCCCTAATGTACCTGGCGCCCTTTTTTCCAGTATTTATAGAATCTCTGTTTGTATAGTCTGCATACTGATCTGAAGAAGGGGGTGGCTCCCCCGAAACGCGTAATCTTAACTTGTATCACTCTTTTATTGCTATTGCTTTTATTGGTTTTATTCATTTGCAATAAAATCCACAAGCTTTTACAATATTCCAACTTGGATTTTGGTTTATTCCTACATCTCCACGGAACCAGCAGCGCCATTTGCGAGGTCTTTTTTGCTCTTTTATGATCACCTATTAATAAAGGAAAGATTCTCATCATGGATGTGCAGCCGACAAATCCGCAGCAACGGTATGATGTCATCATGTCCATATGGAGAACTGTGTGATGTCATCATGTCCATATGGAGAACTGTGTGATGTCATCATGTCCATATGGAGAAACTGTGTGATGTCATCATGTCCATATGGAGGAATGTGTGATGTCATCATGTCCATATGGAGGAACTGTGTGATGTCTTCATGTCCATATGGAGGAACTGTGTGATGTCATCATGTCTATATGGAGGAACTGTGTGATGTCATCATGTCCATATGGAGGAACTGTGTGATGTCATCATGTCCATATGGAGGAACTGTGTGATGTCATCATGTCCATATGGAGGAACTGTGTGATGTCATCATGTCCATATGGAGGAACTGTGTGATGTCATCATGTCCATATGGAGAACTGTGTGATGTCATCATGTCCATATGGAGGAACTGTGTGATGTCATCATGTCCATATGGAGGAACTGTGTGATGTCATCATGTCTATATGGAGGAACTGTGTGATGTCATCATGTCCATATGGAGGAACTGTGTGATGTCATCATGTCCATATGGAGGAACTGTGTGATGTCATCATGTCCATATGGAGGAACTGTGTGATGTCTTCATGTCCATATGGAGGAACTGTGTGATGTCTTCATGTCCATATGGAGGAACTGTGTGATGTCTTCATGTCCATATGGAGAAACTGTGTGATGTCATCATGTCCATATGGAGGAACTGTGTGATGTCATCATGTCCATATGGAGAAACTGTGTGATGTCATCATGTCCATATGGAGGAACTGTGTGATGTCATCATGTCCATATGGAGGAACTGTGTGATGTCATCATGTCCATATGGAGGAACTGTGTGATGTCATCATGTCTATATGGAGGAACTGTGTGATGTCATCATGTCCATATGGAGGAACTGTGTGATGTCATCATGTCCATATGGAGAACTGTGTGATGTCATCATGTCCATATGGAGGAACTGTGTGATGTCATCATGTCTATATGGAGGAACTGTGTGATGTCATCATGTCCATATGGAGGAACTGTGTGATGTCATCATGTCCATATGGAGGAACTGTGTGATGTCATTATGTCCATATGGAGGAACTGTGTGATGTCATCATGTCCATGTGGAGGGAAATTTCTAAGGAATGTTTCTGGCCTCTAAGTATATACCTCCATGTAGCATAATGGTGGAGGAAACATTGGAGGCATCAATATGATATAAAGAGAGGAAAATGAGCTGGACGCCACATCCCAGCAGTGATCTCTAGGATGAGATCTGGTGACTGTGGAGGCCATTGGAGTCATGTGACCTCATTGTCCTGTATGAGATGATGTCATGTGACCTCATTGTCCTGTATGAGATGATGTCATGTGACCTCATTGTCCTGTATGAGATGATGTCATGTGACCTCACTGTCCTGTATGAGATGATGTCATGTGACATGGTGCATTATCCTGCTGGAAGTATCATCACAAGATGGGTCCACTGTGGTCATAAAGGGATGGACATGGTCAGTAACAATACTCAGGCTGTCCTGTTTATACCAGGCTCAATTGGTACTAAGGGGGCCTAAGTGTGCCCAGAAAATGTCCCCCAAACACCACCAGCCTGAACCTGATACAAGGCAGGATGGATTCAAGCTTTATGTTGTTTACACCAAATTCTGACACATCTGAATGTCTCAGCTGGAATGGAGACTCATTAGACCAGACAACGTTCTTCCATCTTCCATTGTTAGATTTTTTTGCCTCAGTTTCCTGTTCTTAGTTGACAGAAGTGACACCCGATGTGGTCTTCTGCTGCTGTAGCCCATCTCCTTCAAGGTTGGATGTGTTGTTTGGTCAGAGATGGTATTCGTCAGACTTTGGTTGTAACCAGTGGTTATTTGAGTTACTGTTGCCTTTCTGACATCTCGAACCAGTCTGCCCATTCTCCTCTGAAATCATCAAGGCATTTTCCTCCACACGTCCACACGTCTGGATATCGTCTGGATATCGTCTCTTTTTCAGACTGTTCTCCCAGTAGATCTATGCTCCGACCATGCCATGTTCAAAGTTGCTTAAATTCCCTTTTATACCTATTCTGATGCTCGGTTTGAACTTGTCTTGACCGTGTCTCCATGCCTAAAGGCATTAAGTTGCATGATTAGTTGTTTGTAATTGTAACCATTGCCATGCCTCCCCCCGGTGACATCACGCCACGCCCCTGTTGTGGTGTCACACCACGCCCCCTCAATACAAGTCTATGGGAAGGGGCGTGGCGGCAGCTGCCGCCACGCCCCTTCCCATAGACTTGTATTGAGGGGGTGGTGTGTGACATTACGAGGGCATGGCGTGACATCACAGGGGGGGGGGGTTGTCTCGACCCCCGAAGCCTGAAGCCATCACCCAACATTCGGGATTAAATGTTCGGAATGCTGGGGCAGTGACGTACCCCTTTAAGTCTTTGCTATTAAAAACCTGAACATGGGAACACAGCCTTACTGTCGGATAAATATTTTTATGTACAAATTCCATATTAAAGTCTTGTGTGTTCGGCCGTACAATCCACCAATAGGATTTACCAATTTAACGTAGACATCGGCTTTTAATTTCCATCAAAGTCCCGGCCGGAGGATTAGCCGCTCCTAATAACCCAAAGTTAACCATCTGTAGACAATGGAGAAATTGTCAACTTTTCACTACCCAAGAAAACCAGTCCGTCCAGGAAACGTCATTCACTGTCACCTATCAAATTTAATCCAGTACGGACCGGGAATCCTAATCCCCCACCCCCTATACCATTATATAGATATAGGAAGTCGACAAAACTATCGCCGTGTAACACTAGATAGACACATCTACAGAAAGCCATAGACTGGGGGTCGCATCCAATTACGCCTCTAAGCCGGTAGCCATGTTGTTTTTTTCTTTTTTTTTTTTTGTCTTTAGTCGTCTGTCATGAGGTATTTAAGCTCCATATTTACGTCTGTCACTCCTGAAAGGCTCTGTCAACCCGAGCTTTACGAGACGGCTTGCCAAAAAATATCCATGCGGCGGGGGCCACAATGACAATATTATATTATATTTGTGCCGGCCGGATAATCCCCCACAACATTTGTTCCCTAAGCAGTCTGGTAATGCCGGGCTTAAGTTGCATATTTGGCGTTTTTTTTATTTTTATGAAGATTTTGCTGATATATACTATCAGCGGGAGAGAAATGAAATCCAAGGGTTACGTCTCTTATTACGAGGAATCACCCTCCTCGAGGAGCTTTATCCAAGAAGTGGCCTTACCGGAGACTCTAATATCTATATTCATGGGAACCAGCCATGGCTAATGATGGAAAACCTTCTTCTTCTCCCGCGTGGGTGTTTTTTTTTGGGGGGCGGGGGGGGGGGGGGTATATTAGAGCCTCTCGGGTACCTAGATGAGAGATTTCGCGAGCGGAGGAAGAGCTGAAAATGTAATTCTCCGCGTCTCGGATGATAATAGCGCAGATTAAAATGTAAAAACCGGTTCCTTGCTGTGAAGAATATGGTGAATTTTCCGGAGGTGCTTTACCTTGTTACGGGTTACTTACTGCTTGTAGAAATAATCTTCAGATTTTGCTTTCGGTAATCACTGTAATAAAAATGTTTGCTATTACGGGAGATGGAAATAGTCTATTAAGAGGCCTGGGTGGCCGGGATTTTTTCTATTTCCTATAGAACTGGATTAATTGATTTCTTCTCCCTGTTTACGATGCGTGCGGAAAGTCTTCACTTTTTGAACATTTTGTTATGTTGAGGCTAAAACCAAACAAAGTCAGGTTTCCCACATTATTCTGCACTTAAAGGGGTTCTCCACCTTAGATATCTTATCCCCTATACAAAAGAGTATGAGTAAGGCCGGTAAAGCCAGCTGAAACGCGTCACTTGTATCCTGCTCTGTCGTGGTGAAAATAAAGATTTAGTTCTTATTGTACAAGAACCTACGCTGGACACCTATATTCTTCTATTTGCCTTCCGGTGTTGGTTCACACCGTCCCGTGCGCAGGGTTCTGGCTAAGAATGTGAGCTGAGATACCACTTGTCTATATCCAAAGGATAGGGGATAAGATATCTGATCGCGGGGGGTCTGGCCACTGGGACCCCCGCAATCTCCAGCATGGCACACCAGTCAACTCTGCTGGGCTACCACAGCCATCACGCCCCCTACATTCATGTTTATGTGAGGAGACGTGGCGGCTATATACAGCACTAGCCTTAATACCCCCTCCCATAGACATGAATGGACTGGGCGAGGCTTGATGCCACGAACACGGAAGGTCAAAGTTTCCATTTCAGAATGTTATGGTGCCAGCACAGTATCCCAGCGGCCAGACTCGATCAGACATCTCAACCCCTATTCTTTGGATAGGGGATAAGATGTCTGGGGGCAAAGTGCCCATTCAATCCCTTATTATGCTAATTTATTTAAAAAGGAACAACTAAAATTTGGCATGGACAAAAGTATTTAGACCTGCTGGAGTCTCCCATTTCTCTGGATCATCTCTGAGATGTTTATTCATCTTGAATGGAGAAGACAGGATTTGGGAAGAAATAATCCTGTCTATATAAGGTCTCATATGTAAATCAAAGCAAATGAGGAAGAAAGGAATGCCTGTAGAGTTCAGAGACAAATTATATGGCACTAGGCTAGAAGACAGTAGAAAAACATTTCTGCTGCACTGAAAGTTCCCAAGAGCTCAGTGGCCTCCATAATTCTTACATGGAAGTTTGGAACAACCAGGACTCTTCCTAGAGCTGCCGCCCAACAAACTAAGTAATCGGGGAGAAGGGTGACCATGAACCCAATGGTCGCTCTGGCTGAGCTCCAAAGATCCTGTGTGCACATGGGAGAAACTTCCAGAAGGTCCAGAACCATCACTGCAGCCTCCACAATCTGGGCTTTATGGCAGAAAGAAGATTCTCAGTAATAATGTGGTGTCCCAGAACCAATCGCTGTCCTGTGGCTTTGGACTGTCTCGGGCAGCATGGTAGTGTTGGGCCCACCAGAGACTTATAGTTATATTATATTATATATATTATAGACTTATAGTCATTTTGTATGCTGTTAAAAATAAATATTGGGGTGAAAATCACAGAAGAATTGTGATCAGGTGGGGGCAGCATCATGTCTGGAGGAAACCAAGCACTGACCATCACCTGCCCAATACCATCCCTACAGTGATCATGGTGGGGGCAGCATCATGTCTGGAGGAAACCAGGCACTACCCATCACCTGCCGAATACCATCCCTACAGTGATCATGGTGGGGGCAGCATCATGTCTGGGGGAAACCAGGCACTGCCCATCACCTGCCCAATACCATCCCTACAGTGATCATGGGGGGGGGGGGGGCAGCATCATGTCTGGAGGAAACCAGGCACTGCCCATCACCTGCCCAATACCATCCCTACAGTGATCATGGGGGGGGGGGGGGGCAGCATCATGTCTGGAGGAAACCAGGCACTGCCCATCACCTGCCCAATACCAACCCTACAGTGATCATGGTGGGGGCAGCATCATGTCTGGAGGAAACCAGGCACTGCCCATCACCTGCCCAATACCATCCCTACAGTGATCATGGTGGGGAAAGCATCATGTCTGGAGGAAACCAGGCACTGCCCATCACCTGCCGAATACCATCCTTACAGTGATCATGGGGGGGGGGGGCAGCATCATGTCTGGAGGAAACCAGGCACTGCCCATCACTTGCCCAATACCATCCCTACAGTGATCATGGTGGGGGCAGCATCATGTCTGGGGGAAACCAGGCACTGCCCATCACCTGCCCAATACCATCCCTACAGTGATCATGGTGGGGGCAGCATCATGTCTGGGGGAAACCAGGCACTGACCATCACCTGCCCAATACCAACCCTACAGTGATCATGGTGGGGGCAGCATCATGTCTGAAGGAAACCAGGCACTGCCCATCACCTGCCCAATACCATCCCTACAGTGATCATGGTAGGGGTAGCATCGTGTCTGGGGGGAAAACGGCACTGCCCATCACCTGCCCAATACCAACCCTACAGTGATCATGGTGGGGGCAGCATCATGTCTGGAGGAAACCAGGCACTGCCCATCACCTGCCCAATACCATCCCTACAGTGATCATGGTGGGGAAAGCATCATGTCTGGAGGAAACCAGGCACTGCCCATCACCTGCCGAATACCATCCCTACAGTGATCATGGGGGGGGGGGGGGGCAGCATCATGTCTGGAGGAAACCAGGCACTGCCCATCACTTGCCCAATACCATCCCTACAGTGATCATGGTAGGGGTAGCATCGTGTCTGGGGGGAAAACGGCACTGCCCATCACCTGCCCAAAACCATCCCTACAGTGACCATGGTGGGGGCAGAATCATGTCTGGGGGAAATCAGGCAATGTCCATCACTTGCCCAATACCATTGTAGTGATCATGGGGGGGGGGGCAGAATCATGTCTGGAGGAAACCAGGCACTGCCCGTCACCTGCCCAATACCATCCCTATAATGATCATGGTGGGAGCAGCATCATGTCTGGGGGGAAAAAGGCACTGCCCATCACCTGCCCAATACCATCTCTACAGTGATCATGGTGGGGGCAGCATCATGTCTGGGGGAAACCAGGCACTGCCCATCACCTGCCCAATACCATCCCTACAGTGATCATGGTGGGGACAGCATCATGTCTGGGGGAAACCAGGTACTGCCCATCACCTGCCCAATACCATCCCTACAGTGATCATGGTGGGGACAGCATCATGTCTGGGGGAAACCAGGTACTGCCCATCACCTGCCCAATACCATCCCTACAGTGATCATGGTGGGGGCAGCATCATGTCTGGGGAAACCAGGCACTGCCCATCACCTGACCAATACCATCCCTACAGTGATCATGGTGGGGGCAGCTTCATGTCTGGAGGAGACCAGGCACTGCCCATCACCTGCCCAATACCATCCCTACAGTGATCATGGTGGGGGCAGCATCATGTCTGGAGGAAACCAGGCACTGCCCATCACCTGCCTAATATCATCCCTACAGTGATCGTGGTGGGGGGCAGCATCATGTCTGGGGGAATCCAGGCATTGCCCATCACATGCCCAATACCATCTCTACAGTGATCATGGAGGGGGCAGCATCATGTCTGGGGGAAACCAGGCACTGCCCATCACCTGCCCAATACCATCTCTACAGTGATCATGGTGGGGGCAGCATCATGTCTGGAGGAAACCAGGCACTGCCCATCACCTGCTCAATACCATCCCTACAGTGATCATGGTGGGGGCAGCATCATGTCTGGGGGAAACCAGGCACTGACCATCACCTGCCCAATACCATCCCTACAGTGATCATGGTGGGGGCAGCATCATTTCTGGGGGAAACCAGGCACTGCCCATCACCTGCCCAATACCATCCCTACAGTGATCATGGTGGGTAGAGCATCTTGTCTGGAGGAAACCAGGCACTGCCCATCACCTGCCCAATACCATCCCTACAGTGATCATGGTGGGGGCAGCATCTTGTCTGGAGGAAACCAGGCACTGCCCATCACCTGCCCAATACCATCTCTACAGTGATCATGGTGGGGGCAACATCATGTCTGGAGGAAACCATGCACTGCCCATCACCTGCCCAATACCATCCCTACAGTGATTATGGTGGGGGCAGCATCATGTCTGGGGGAAACCAGGCACTGCCCATCACCTGCCCAATACCATCCCTACAGTGATCATGGTGGGGGCAGCATCATGTCTGGAGGAAACCAGGCACTGCCCATCACCTGCCCAATACCATCCCTACAGTGATCATGGTGGGGGCAGCATCATGTCTGGAGGAAACCAGGCACTGCCCATCACCTGCCCAATACCATCTCTACAGTGATCATGGTGGGGGCAGCATCATGTCTGGAGGAAACCAATCACTGCCCATCACCTGCCCAATACCATCCGTACAGTGATCATGGTGGGGGCTGCATCATGTCTGAATGGAGTAAAGTACAGAGATATTCTTAATGAAAACCTGATCCAGAGCTCTGGACCGCTGACTGGGCAGAATGTCCTTACACTCAAGCATCAGCTCCTTAGTGTTCTGGAAAGTTTCCAGATGAGACAAAGCTGCAGTACCAGACAAAGCCTATGGGTAATGGTGGTGCTGTTTGTATATAAAGGAGCCATATTTTCTAATCCCATACCACCCTATTAAGGTGTCTATAGTTTAAAGATTTTGTCACAGATTCCGTTTTGCAGGTTCTCTATTGAATTGAAAAATTCTCACAAACGTTTTCATATTCTTGGGGGTTGGGGAATTTGTGTCATTTCGTTCCCCGTAGCTGTAATTTTATGGTAACTTCTCCTTTCAGTCACTTTATTACACAGCAACAATGAGATGGGAGATAAGACGCCGGATCAAAGAGAAAAGCCGTATTGATTAAAGACAGATCGCTCACACGTTGTTCCTGCTTGTTCTTCACCGCTCAGACTTGTCACCACGTTCCGCACGGTGGCTTAAAACTCCAAGAAAAGAAAAAAACTCAGGTTCCTTCATGGTTTACAACTGTATCAGAAGCGTCTATACAATGCAACTCATTATGACATCACAGAGAGGAATTCAGGAAAAACACATTGCTGAGAGTCAATGTCCACCTTGTCAAGGTTGCCCTAAGGCAGTGGTCTCCAAACTGTGGACCTCCAGATGTTCCTTGATGCCCTAAGGCAGTGGTCTCCAAACTGTGGACCTCCAGATGTTCCTTGATGCCCTAAGGCAATGGTCTACAAACTGTGGGCCTCCAGATGTTCCTTGATGCCCTAAGGCAATGGTCTCCAAACTGTGGGCCTCCAGATGTTCCTTGATGCCCTAAGACAGTGGTCTCCAAACTGTGGACCAGCTGACACCACACACATATATATATACAGTCATGGCCGTAAATGTTGATACCCCTGATATTTTTCTAGAAAATGAAGTATTTCTCACAGAAAAGGATTGCAGTAACACGTTTTGCTATACACATGTTTATTCCCTTTGTGTGTATTGGAACTAAACCAAAAAAGGGAAGAAAAAAAGCAAATTGGACATAATGTCACCAAACTCCAAAAATGGTCTGGACAAAATTATTGGCACCCTTTCAAAATTGTGGAAAAATAAGATTGTTTCAAGCATGTGATGCTTCTTTAAACTCACCTGGGGCAAGTAACAGGTGTGGGCAATATAAAAATCACACCTGAAAGCAGATAGAAAGGAGAGAAGTTCACTTAGTCTTTGCATTGTGTGTCTGTGTGTGCCACACTAAGCATGGACAACAGAAAGAGGAGAAGAGAACTGTCTGAGGACTTGAAAACCAAAATTGTGGAAAAATATAAACAATCTCAAGGTTACAAGTCCATCTCCAGAGATCTAGATTTGTCTTTGCCCACAGTGTGCAACATTATCAAGAAGTTTGCAAACCCATGGCACTGTAGATAATCTCCCTGGGCGTGGACGGAAGAGAAAAATTGATGAAAGGTGTCAACGCAGGATAGTCCGGATGGTGGATAAGCAGCCCCAAACAAGTTCCAAAGATATTCAAGCTGTCCTGCAGGCTCAGGGAGCTTCAGTATCAGTGCAAACTATCCGTCGACATTTAAATGAAATGAAACACTATGGCAGGAGAACCAGGAAGACCCCACTATGGAGGAGACCCAGGAGGACCCCACTATGGAGGAGACCCAGGAGGACCCCACTGCTGACACAGAGAATTAAAAAGTAAGAGTACATTTTGCCAAAATGAACTTAAGTCAAAATACTTCTGGGAAAACGTCTTGTGGACAGATGAGACCAAGATAGAGCTTTTTGGTAAAGCACATCCTTCTACTGTTTACCGAAAATGGAATGAGGCCTACAAAGAAAAGAACACAGTACCTACAGTGAAATATGGGGGAGATCAATGATGTTTTGGGTTGTTTTGCTGCCTCTGGCACTGGGGGCCTTGAATGTGTACAAGGCATCATGAAATCTGAGGATTACCAATGGATTTTGGGTCGCACAGTACAGCCCAGTGTCAGAAAGCTGGGTTTGTGTCCAAGATCTTGGGTCTTCCAGCAGGACAATGACCCCAAACATACGTCAAAAAGCCCCAGAAATGGATGGTAACAAAGCGCTGGAGAGTTCTGAAGTGTCAGCAATGAGTCCAGATCTAAATCCCATTGATCACCTGTGGAGAGATCCTTAAATTACTGCTGGGAAAAGGCGCCTTCCAATAAGAGAGACCGGGAGCAGTTTACAAAGGAAGAGTGGTCCAACATTCCGTCTGAGAGGTGTAAGAAGCTTATTGATGGTTATAGGAAGCAAATGATTTCAGTTATTTTTTCCAAAGATTGTGCAACCAAATATTAAGTTAAGGTGCCAATAATTTTGTTCAGCCCATTTTTGGAGTTTGGTGACATTATGTCCAATTTGCTTTTTTTCCTCCCTTTTTTGGTTTAGTTCCAATACACACAAAGGGAATAAACATGTGTATAGCAAAACATGTGTTACTGCAATCCTTTTCTGTGAGAAATACCGTATTTATCGGGGTATACCACGCACCAGCCTATAACACGCACCCTCATTTTACCAAGAATATTTGGGTAAAAAAAGTTTTTTACCCAAATATCCATGGTAAAATGAGGGTGCGTGTGTGCGCGTGTATACCCCGATACATCCCCAGGAAAGGCAGGGGGAGAGAGCCCGTCGCTGCCCGCTTCTCTCCCCCTGCCTTTCCTGGGGTCTAGAGCGCTGCTGTCGGCCCTTCTCACCCCCTGGTTATCACCCGCTGCCCGTTCTGTACCCCTGACTATCGGTGCCGGTGCCCCATTGCCGGCGCCGATAGCCAGGGGGAGAGAAGCGGCGCCGACAGCCAGGGGGAGAGAAGGGGCAGCGGCACCCATTGCCGTCGCCGCTGCCCCGTTGCCTCCCCCCATCCCCGGTGGCATAATTACCTGAGTCGGGTCCGCGCTGCTCCAGGCCTCCGTCGTGCGTCCCCAGCGTTGTTGCTATGCACGGCGCGGCGCACTGACGTCATGCGCCGTGCCGTTCAGCGCATAGAAACGACGCCGGGGACGCACGCCGGAGGCCTGGAGCAGCGCGGACCCGACTCAGGTAATTATGCCACCGGGGATGGGGGGAGGCAACGGGGCAGCGGCGCCGGCAATGGGTGCTGCTGCCCCTTCTCTCCCCCTGGCTGTCGGCGCCGCTTCTCTCCCCCTGGCTATCGGCGCCGGCACCGATAGTCAGGGGGACAGAACGGGCAGCGGCGCCGATAACCAGGGGGTACAGCAGCGCTCTAGACCCCAGGAAAGGCAGGGGGAGAGAAGCGGGCAGCGACGGCCTCTCTCCCCCTGCCTTTCATGGGGGTGTATCGGCGTATAACACGCACACAGACTTTAGGCTAAAAATTTTAGCCTAAAAAGTGCGTGTTATACGCCGATAAATACGGTACTTCATTTTCTAGAAAAATATCAGGGGTGCCAACATTTACGGCCATGACTGTATATATATGTAGGGCAGAGGTCCCTAACCCAGTCCTCAAGGGCACCAACAGTCCTGGATTTGAATTGTATCTTGAGGACTCTATTTTGTTAACATTTTCTTGGATATTGTATATTTCAACTAGGCTTAAAGAGGTTATCCAGGAAAAAACTATTTTTTATATATATATATATATATATATATATATATATATATATATATATATATATATATATATGAACTGGCTCCAGAAAGTTAAACAGATTTGTAAATTACTTCTATAAAAAAATCTTAATCCTTCCAGTACTTATGAGCTTCTGAAGTTAAGGTTGTTCTTTTCTGTCTAAGAGTTCTTTGATGACACCTGTCTCGGGAAATGCCCAGTTTATAAGCAAATTCCCATAGCAAACCTCTTCTAAACTGGGCGTTTCCCGAGACACGTGTCATCAGAGAGCACTTAGACAGAAAAGAACAACCTTAATTTCAGAAGCTCATAAGTACTGGAAGGATTAAGATTTTTTAATAGAAGTAATTTACAAATCTGTTTAACTTTCTGGAGCCAGTTGATATATATAAAAAAAGTTTTTTCCTGGAATACCCCTTTAAGTTTTTTCTCACATCAGTCATTCAGGAAGGACAATTGGTTATCATGAAAGGTTGTCCCAGCCATTGAGTTTCCTCCTCACTAGTTAATATTGGTGGGGTCAGTGGCCTCTCAACCCTCCCCTGATGGCAGATGTCAGGGGCATGGTGAATATCAACATGGTTAACCCTTTCTTTCTCAGGGGAGATATGTTGCCACTAGAAGTGTCTGGCAGCAGCTTTCTTCCCTTGCAAATTTTGGTAAATGTTTATAGCCAACCTGGGGCCTCACCATTCACTAGATGACTGTCTCTATAATACTGTATGTACAGACTTGGCACTATATGACCCTATAGTTCAGTGGTCTCAAAGTGTGTCCCTCCAGATGTTGCAAAACTTCAACTCCCAGCATGCCCGGACAGCCAACGGCTGTCCGGGCATGCTGGGAGTTGAAGTTTTGCAACATCTGGAGGGCCACAGTTCGAGACCACTGCTATAGCTCATCACTTTCTGTATTCCTGGTTAAAGGGTCACTCCGCCAGAAAACATCTTATCCCCCTTTCCAAAGGATAAGGGATAAGATGCCTGATCACGGGGTCCTGCCGCTTGGGGACCCATGGGATCTCCAGGCCGACATCAGCTTGGAGCTTCCGTGTTCGTGACGTCACGTTTCGCCCCCTCCATTCATGTCTATGGGAAGGAGCATGACAGCTAGTATGTAGCTGTCACGCCTCTTCCCATAGTATAGGAAAAAGAGTCGGCACTTCTGTGGTGGGTGGTGCTCGTGGAAAAAACAGGCATATAGAACAAAAAGTCCCAGCACTCACCAAGTTGCAAGCCAATTTGCATGTATTGTACACAGGGAAACAGGACGCGTTTCGGCAAAGCCTTCCTCTGCAGAGGAAGGCTTTGCCGAAACGCGTCCTGTTTCCCTGTGTACAATAAATGCAAATTGGCTTGTAACTTGGTGAGTGCTGGGACTTTTTGTTCTATATGCCTCTTCCCATAGACATGAATGGATAGAGCGTGGCGGCTGTGGTTGCCAGTCATCTGGCACAAAGTGGAGTTCGCTCTGTGCACCGGATAACTGGAGTGCGGCAGAGGAGATCCCGAGGGTCCCCAGCGGCGGGACCCCCGCGATTAGACATCTTATCCCTTATCCTTTTGACAGGGGATAAGATGTCTTCTGAGGATTACCCCTTTAATACCATTAAGCCAGATCCATTATACCATAAATCCAACTGCTTCCTGATGCCCTTCATTGTCTTATACTGAATACTGCTCTATTCTTTGCCATAAAATTTATCTGAACTGCCAATAGAGTTAAAGGGGTACTCCGGTGAATTTTTTTTTTTTTTTAAATCAACTGGTGCTAGAATGTTAAACAGATTTGTAAATGACTTCTATTTAAAAATATCCTTCCAGTACTTTATCAGCTGCTGTATGCTCCAGAGGAAGTTGTGCAGTTCTTTCCAGTCTGACCACAGTGCTCTCTGTTGACACCTCTGTCCATGTCAGGAACTGTCCAGAGCAGGAGCAAATCCTCATAGAAAACTTCTCCCGCTCCGGACAGTCCCTGACATGGACAGAGGTGTCAGCAGAGAGTACTGTGGTCAGACTAGAAAACATTCAAAAAAGAAAAGAACTTCCTGTGGAGCATACAGCAGCTGATAAGTATTGGAAGGGTAAACATTTTTAAATAGAAGTAATTTACTAATCTGTTTAACTTTCTGGCACCAGTTGATTTAAAAAAAAAAAAAATTTCACCGGAGTACCCTCTTAACCTCTTAAGTACGTAGGGCGTACCTGTACGCCCTACACCCGGTCACGGTATTTAAAACGGGGTCACGCTGTGACCCCGCATCATACTGGGTCAGTCCCGGCGGCTAATGATAGCCGGGACCCTGGGCTAAAACGTGCGGCACCGATCATTGTGCCGCGCTATTAACCCTTTAAACGAGTCTAAAATGAAAGTTAAAGCTTCCCGGCAGCTCAGTCGGGCTGATCGGGACTATCGCCATAAAATCAGCTAGGACGCGAGCGGAGACCCCCTTACCTTGCTCAATCGCGTCCGATCGGCGTTTGATTGCTCCTAGCCTGAGCTGCAGGCTTGAGCAATCGACCGCCTCTAACGCTGATCCATGCAAAGACATGGCTTTGCAGCGATCAGTGTCAAAGATCAGTGTGTGCGGTGTTATAGGTCCCTGTGGGAGCTATAACACTGCAAAAAAAAAGTTAAAAAAATAAGTGAATAAAGGTCATTTAACCCCTTCCCTAATAAAAGTTTGAATCACCCCCCTTTTCCCATAAAAAAAAAAACTGTGTAAATAAAAATAAGCCTATGTGGTATCACCGCGTGCCGAATTGTCGTAATTACAAAAATATATCGTTAATTAAATTGCACGGTCAATGGCGTACTTTTGGTCACTTTTTATATAATGAAAAAATGAATAAAAAGCCATCAAAAAGTCAGATCAATACAGAAATGGTACCGATAAAAACTTCAGATTACGGCGCAAAAGATGAGCCCTCATACCGGCCCGTACACGGTAAAATAAAAAAGTGATCGGGGTCAGAAAATGAGAATTTTTAACATATAAATTTTCCTGCATGTAGTTATGATTTTTTTCAGAAGTACGACAAAATCAAACCTATATAAGTAGGGGATCATTTTAACCGTATGGACCTACAAAATAATGATAAGGTGTCATTTTTTACCGAAAAATGCACTGCGTAGAAACGGAAGCCCCCAAAAGTTACAGAATGGGCGTTTTTTTACTTCAATTTTGTCACACAATGAAGTTTGTTTCCGTTTTCGCTGTGTTTTTTTGGGGGGGTAAAATGACTAAGGTCACTGCAAAGTAGAATTGGTGGCGCAATTAATAAGCCTTCATATGGAATTTCATGTGCAAAATTGATAGCGTTATGATTTTTAGAAGGGGATGAGGGAAAAATGAAAACGCAAAAACGGAAAAACCTTGCGTCCTTAAGGGGTTAACGTAGGTGAAGTTGACCTATTATTTAGGATACACAGAGACCTTCTAAGACCTTTCTCTAGTAAGTAATATCTATTAACCTTGTCTCTAAACTCTTAACACTTGTACAGTCATCATGAACACAAATTGCCCATAAAAATGTCCTAAAAGAGACATTTCCTTCCTCCGCTCTTGACTCGTTCTGCACTTCTTGGAGATTTATGGATTTCACAAGTCATAAGATGTCTGGAGATCCAGAATACAAACATTCCGGTGTAAACTGAGGGTCCTGAGGTTCCTAAATGATGTATTTTCATGTATAGAAACCTTAGCCTATCGAAAAGTAGACGTTACCGAGATTAGGAACATCTATAATCAAATATGTGTAATGGACACAAGCGCTTGTATCTGATGGAACACCGGGATACCCTACCTGCAGATATACTATGATGAGCACACGTCCCTGTATATTGTGCTAATACTGCAAGGTATATCTATAAGGTAATAGTAACTGCTGATAGGGATTTGCATAAAATGATAGGAAGCGGTGTTAGTTGTGCATACCTGAACTTGAGGCAATGAAGAACTTGTCAATGAAGCGGGTATAAGCAGTGAAGCTGCAGTGAATAAATGGCAAACAGAAAGGTCTGTATAGTTGGACAAAGTAAAACAGTTGTTGAATCTTATATATATGTGTGGCGAGCCAGGGGTGTGAAGGTGAGGTGAATGGGGCAGATGTTGTAGCCCAGGGGCAGATGGTATTAACTTCTAAATATTCGTGACGCCAGGGCGTGGTTTTCCAGGTAACCACCCGTACGGTAGCACCGCTATCCCTAGGTTAGGCAGGGTAATAATAGTCCAGGTTAGGGTTAACGGTAGCTTTACAGAGGTAGACAGATGGTAACAGTCTTTACAGCTAGGCCAGGATACCAGAGAGGTGACCAGTAACATGAAGGGGACCTAGCAGCTTGCTGGGACTTGCAGTGACTTTGACAGACTTTAGGACAGCCACACTGACTATAATAGACTTGACTTGACTGAAGATAATGACTAGAGATGAGCGAACTTACAGTAAATTCGATTCGTCACGAACTTCTCCCGTGGGATAGAAAAGGGGGATACAGTCCTAGGAGACTCTTTCCTAGGACTGTATCCACCTTTTCCAGCCCACCGGAGCACCTGAAAGCTGAACTAATTTATGCAGGATAAGTCATCAACTGCCGAGCTGAGAAGTTCGTGACGAATCGAATTTACTGTAAGTTCGCTCATCTCTAATAATGACAGCAGACAGAGATTACTTGACTTACGGACATGTGGCTGTAGGTTAGGCTTGAGGCCTCCAGATGTGCTGGACACTGGCCCTGAGACGTCTGGTCTTTACTGTATCTCAGCAGGAGTGATAAGATTGTAATGGCTGCCCCTCTTATAAAGGGGGCTGAGCAAGAAGCCCATAGGTCAAGCTGCAGGTCCCCTGGTTAGCTGGTGCTCTCTGGGTGTGGTAGCCCTTGGGGGGTGTATGGTAGTGGTGGTATGGTATAGGTATAGAAGGGGTTAATGCTAACCCTAGAGTTCGTGATGCCAGGCTGAGGGCTGGTATGCTGAATCAATGTTCCGGCCTATCGCAGCCCTTCCCAGTAACGATAGGTGCATAAAATAACTGAAGGTCCACAAGGAGATTTGAACTTGAATAACTTTTTACTGAAGTGCTTGCAATATCCATGGCACAGTAACAGTCTCATACAAACAGTCCTTTGGTTACTTAGTGACTGGCAGTTGTAACGGATCATGAGCTAGATATACAGTCTCTGAATTTAGGAAGAGATTTGCAGATCCGTCCGGATTTAGGGGAATTATTAGGTCCGGTGATGCTGCAGAGTGTTTGGGAAGTGATACACTCTATAATTAGATTGTTCAGCCGTCGCCGTAAGGCTCAGGCCTAACTCACTGTGTTAACTGCCGCGCAGATCCTTCTCTCATGACAGCCCACGAGGTAAGAGGAGCTGTTGCTAGCTTAACAACCCAGGAACAAGAGGGGGAGAAGATGGCCGCCGCTCCCTTATATGGGCAGGGGGCGGGGCAAATCTGATTGGTCTGAACATCTGCCATTCACCATTACATGGTGTAATGGGATTGCTTATGTCACAGGGCCTCCAAAGGTCCTTAAGCTTAATACCATAGAGTTCACCTAGTCACATGACCCGCAGGTCCTGCAATGCTACGGAAACAAGTAATTAACCATTTATTTACATATGTTATTCTATTTACATTAACCTTTGAATAACTTAGGGATTTATTCACTAGGGGATTTATTCACTAGGGCGACTAGGGGTTAAATAAGTGACAGGGATCCCTACGTCCTAGGGACTCTGGCTATGGGGACCCATACACAAATAGGTACCGTATACGATGCGGTACTGGGACAACAAATATGTGACAACAACATCATGTGACTAACTCAAAGGTCCTTTATACCTACACCTAATATACAGATAACACAATGGAGGAGACACTGCAGGAGAGCCCCTAGGACAAAGGGGGACTCAACTTTATAGGGCCTAAGTACTGTACGGGACTATATCCCATTCTGTGACATCACATATACCAATAGGGCACTTGTTCTAAATAAAGTTCATGTAGGTACTGGGGTTATACCTGACACGGGATATCACCAGGCTCGCAAGATATTTTGCCAGATGAGTGAAATGCTATGTGACCGTTCTTTTCAGACACTCGTACTCACTCTAAAAACATAGAAAAAGTCCAATAATTATCCTCTAGATCTCCTCTAGATCACAACTAATGGCTATAGGTAAACCATTAGTGGATGAATTAACCTGCACTGGGTGCAAACAATACATTACCGTCCGCTGCTGCCGCGGTGTGCGTCGCGCTGCTGCTGTCTCCTGTACTGTATTTCTTATGATGTTCTTTGTCCCGTTCATACTGTCCAGTGGCTGATTAGATCCTCCACGGTAGTGCAGCGAGTGAACACCCCTGTTGTTGGCGTCTCAACCAGGCTGCTTGTGACTTCCAAGTTAGGTGGTGGGTAGTGACATCACTACGGCGGCTCCACAATACTCCGATGCTCCACAATACCTCGATGCGTTTCGGAAACTGTATCTCGGAAAGATCATCATAAGAACTACAGTACAGGAGACCGCAGCAGCGTGACGCACACCATGGCAGCAGCGGCCGTTAATGTATTGATTGCACCCAGTGTGGGTTAATTCATCACCTTCCACCACAAGAGAGGGACATGCCCCCTTCAACCACACACCAATCACCTCCCACCACCACAAGGGAGGGACACGCCCCCTTCCACCACACACCAATCACCTCCCACCACAAGAGAGGGACACACCCCCTACCACCACACACCAATCATCTCCCACCACCACAAGGGAGGGACACGCCCCCTTCCACCACAAACCAATCACCTCCCATCACCACAAGGGAGGGACACGCCCCCTTCCACCACACACCAATCACCTCCCATCACCACAAGGGAGGGACACGCCCCTTCCACCACACACCAATCACCTCCCACCACCACAAGGGAGAGACATGCCCTCTTCCCCTGAGAGGATTTCTAACACTGTGAGCAGGGGCGGACATATTGCCTGTGCAGCTGGTTCAGCTGCACAGGGGGCCAGTGTGTGAGGGGGCCCGCCGCCCTTTCATAGGACCCGGTGGGACCATTGGTCCCAGGCGGCACTTTTCAGGGGCAGCACTTTCCTGACCCTTTTTTTTTGTGCCTAGTAGGCTCATGGTGGGGCCTGCCATGGTAGGGCCGCCGCTACTTAATGTTCTAAAGCGGCCGCGGCGCATAATAGCGCAGGGGGCTCTTTAGACAGTGAGTCTGCAGCCAGCCAGGAACGTCACGCAAGTGACGTACCTCCGCAGACCCGCGCAGGAGGACGTCAGTAACGTCACTCGTCAGGACGCTGCCGGAGAGGAGAAACGCTGCGCAGGCCAGGTAAGTATGTCTATGTTTGTGTCTGTATGTGTCTGTGTGTGTCTGTGTGTGTCTGTGTGTGTCTGTGAGTGTCTCTGTGTGTGTCTGTGTGTGTAGGGAATCTATGCTACCTAATGTGGGGAAACTGCTACCTAATGTGGGGAATCTATGCTACCTAATGTGAGGAAACTGCTACCTAATATGGGGGAACTATGCTACCTAATGTGGGGAATCTGAATGTGGGTGCTGAATCTCCAGTTTTGGAAACCTCCGGGTTTCCGGGACTGGGGACTTGACGTGATGCCACGCCCCCTCCATTCATGTCTATGGGAGGGGGCATAATGGCCGTCACGCCAAACCCCCTCTATTCATGTCTATGGGAGGGGCCGTCACGCCCCCTCCCATAGACATGAAGGGAGGGGGCGTGGTGTGACGTCACATCTCCAGTCCCGGAAACCCGGAGGTTTCCAAAAATGGAGATTCAGCACCTGCATAGAATGCAGGTGCTGCAGGGAGATCGTAGGGGGTCTCAGCAGTGGGCCCCCCCCGCAATCAGACATTTTATCCCCTATCCTTTGGATAGGGGATAAAATGTTTTTGCCCGGAATATCCCTTTAAGTTTTTACAGTATTTTGTATTTGGTGAAACATTTTACAACCTGAAAATTCACCCTCTAAAACATGATGAATTCTTAACCCTTCCAGTGGTCGTAATCCATGCTGAAGAAGTTTCTAATTGACTCTCAATAGTGCGTCAGATTAACGTCATTGGAATCCACCAAAATAGTTGGAGTCTGAATACAATCTAGTGTGTATGTGGGCCTTCTGATTGTCCCAAAAGGGGGTAATGGGGAGAAAGAATTTTGGGTTTTAACGATAAAGCTTGTCCCCCTCTCTCCACTGAAATAAGTATGCACACCTATGAGTGGTTAGAGGGGATAGCTCTAGGCCTTTTAGCTAAGATCAAGTGTAGTAGCTGTTCAGTTGTTATAGCAGACCACCAAGGCAAAATGGAGAACCAAAGGCGGGAGGGAATCTGGCCCAACCGTTACCCTGGAGTAATCCAGACCTCCGGATCTGGCCATAAGGTTTTGGGTGGGGCTAGAGCTGAGATGTAGAAGTGGCCCGGGGTCACCACTCATCACTAACTCATTGGGTATGGGTTCCCAAATGAGTGAAAGCACTTTCCACGCACCTCTAATAACCTGGTCTTCTGGCTTCTAGTCTTTACGAGGAAATTTGTATTTGTCTCACCAGAAGTCTGGGCTGAATTTCACAGAACACATCTGATTGATTTATATATTTACTTTTTTTGTCACTGTGTTACGTATCCACAAGGATTTTTCAGGGTGAGGTGCCCTTTTGGGTGTCCTTCCGGGAGGTCAAGGGTCCCTGGTTTGACAGGGCAGCTGCGCTGTCAGCTCTTTGGGTGAACTTGGGTTGCCGTCCAAGTGGTAGCCAAGAGTATAGTTCAGTGTTTCCCAACCAGGGTGCCTCTAGCTGTTGCAAAACTACAACTCCCAGCCAAAGGCTGTCCGGGCATGCTGCGAGTTGTAGTTTTGCAACAGCTAGAGGCGCCCTGGTTGGGAAACACTGGTAAAGTTGGTCCTTCCCGAGCTTCGGTAAAGGGGGTCTTAGATCCTGGACCCTGGCAGGTGCCTTTTGGCCTGGAGGAGAAGGGAAGGTTTGTGGGGGCTTCAAGAGCTTGTGATAGACGGCATCCTTGTACACTTTTGCACTGGGGTGAAAGTTCACACTCCCCCACTTTAGTGCAAATCGGCTAAAGGTGTGTTTATCATTTGTGCACGGCCATTTTTTTAAAAAATTTGTGCTATTTTGATGCACAAAAACAAATAAAATGCTATATATCTTTTTTTATTTATTTTTTGTTGTTGTTTTGGTTTTGCCTTTTGTAAAGCTTTTGGGCCTAGATAGTTCTTTTTTTTTTTTTTTCTTTGTTTGAAAGCCCGTAAGATTATAGTTTGGTAGGATTGTAGTTATGCATGCTGAAAGTTTTGATGTTTATGGCTGTAAAATTATGTAAGGATTAAGAAAATAATTAAAAAAAAGTAAAAAAAAATAAATAAAAAATAATGCTATACAATTGTTTTCAAAACTAGAAAAAAAACTAATTTAATCAAAAAAATTTTTTGAAACTGAACAATTAAAATAAACAAGAAAAACTGGAAATATTGAAGACAATTCCATCACCTGATTTCCATTACTTCAAGGAGAGCGATTTTTCGGATGATGATTCAGGATTAGTCACACACTGGATTCTATTAAAATAAAAAAAAATTGTTTTTTTTAAAGTCCACTGAAGAAGAGTGAAACGCGTTATTCTTATCTCTTCCTTTCATGTTCTTCCTTCCCTGAAGACACAAGGTAACACACACAAGTGCTTGTCCCTCAACAGAGTCTTCTCTGAGCAGCCGAGCAGAAAGACCTAATATCTCTTCATTCATAATCTGTCATTTGAAAATCATTAGGGACAATTGACTTCACATGTCTCCGATAATTAAAATACTTATCTTTTTCCTCGGGATTTTTTCAAAGCAAATAGCTCGCATTCTGAATCAGAGCGTTTATTGATGTCTCTCAGAGCATGGCGTGGCGTTGTCAGCTGTTAGATCACTGATGTGTACGGAGTCAACCTGTCAGAGCCTTATTACTGTACACAGATAGGACACGGTTAATCACGGAGTTAAGGAGTCAATGATGCGTGTGCTATAACCTGAGCGAGACAAGTTTTAAAGGGAAGGTCCTACTTTTGACTGGAACTCACCGGGATGGGATCACTTTGCCTATGTTCACACATGATAAGGTTTCTATGTTCGGGGTACAAATCGACAGTCAGGCAGAATGGAATGCTGACATATACTGTAGCGTAGCTGTGCTAGGTCCATTGAGTTTATTGGACCAAATGTAGCTACCTAGTGACAACAGTTTTTTTGATGCCGTTGACTAAGGTCGTACTGTGACCGAAACCTGTCAGGCATGTATGTGTCAGCTGTATTTTGGACTATTAAAAAAAAAAATTATAATAATAATAATAATAATAATAATAAAAATCAGTATACACTGGGAAATGGATGGGACATAGTTACTAGCAGGCTACACCTACACCTTTATTGTAAATGGTTCACAGCCCTGTTACAGATATAGTATTTTGATTAGGGATCGACCGATATTGATTTTTTAGGGCCGATACCGAAATCGATAATCTGTGAACTTTGAGGCCGATAGCCGATAACTTTATACCGATATTCCGGTATAAGTTAACAGCTATTTCTCTCTACAACCCTCCCCTGCGCCCCCGGCTCCGCAGAAGCCGCTGCAGATCAATGATTTAAAGCAGGCGCTTTAAATCAATGAACTGCAGCGGCTTTTGCGGGGCCAGAGACTGTCTCCGCCACCTGCTTCTCTCCCCCTGCCTGTCCTGGGGTCCTCCTGAGTCCAACCACCACCGCTGCTGCCCCCCCCCATGCCTATCCTCTGGCCATAGACCACCGCCGCCTGCTTCTCTCCCCCTGTTGGTCCTGAGTCCAACCACCGCAGCTGCCCCATTGCCTCCCCCATCCCCGGTTTTATAATTACCTGTTCCCGGGGTCCACGCTACTTCTGGCTCCGGCAGTGTCCTGAGCTGTCACTGTGCGCACTGACGGTGACATCGCATTGAGGACGTCACTCGTCATTGCGCAGCGCACAGCAACAGCGCAGGACGCCGCAGGAGCCAGAAGTAGCATGGACCCCGGCAACAGGTAATTATAAAACCGGGGATGGAGGAGGCAATGGGGCAGCGGTGGCGGCGATCGTCTCTGGCCGGGGGGGGGGGGTTATGGGTGCGAGGTATTATCGGCATAATGTCCAAAATCGTGAATATCGGCCAATAATATCGGCCAAACCGATAATCGGTCGATCCGTAATTTTGATCCAGAATTTTCAAGTTAAAGGACAACTGCAGCAGTATGACACTTATCCCCTATCCACAGGATAGGGGGATAAGTGTTTGATTGCAGGGGGTCCGACAGCTGGGCCCCCCGCGATCTCCCTAACGGGGCGCCGCCATTAGTGCTCATGGTGAGCGCTAAGTTGCGTAGCGTCAACCTAGTGGTCGACGGTGACGCCCCGTCTCCTCCCCGTCCCCATACAGTTCTATGGGGGAGACGTGGAGGCTCGAACGCTGCCTCCCCCATAAAAATGTATGGAGGAGGCGTGCCGGCTGCAACGTCATGCTGCGGCCGGCACGCCCCCTGCACGGGACAGCCGCGGCCCCGTACAGGAGATCACAGGGGGTCCCAGCAGTCGGACCCCCTGCGATCAAACACTTATCCCCTATCCTGTGGATAGGGGATAAGTGTTAATCATGCTGCAGATGTCCTTTAACGACTGTCAATTTTTTTCCAAGTAAATTCTCTTCAGCTATACATGAAGTAGTCTGTGGCCAGCAGACTACTGAGTTCAATCCCACATATCAATGGTCTCCAAACTGTGAACCTCCAGATATTGCAAATCTACAACTCTCAGCCTACCTCGCCTATGTTCAAAGCTGATAAACACCCTATGCTCGGGATACAAATCTCCATTTAGGCAGAATGGAATGCTGACGTATACAGTAGCGTACCTGAGGCAAGTCCTTTAAGTTCATTGGACCAAATTTGATGCACAATTGACAAAAGGTGTTTTTGAATATGACCAAGGTTGTACTGTGATCAAAACCCGTCAGGCATGTTAGCATCAGCTGCACTTTGGCGTCCAGCAAAAAAACAAACAAAAAAAAAACAGAATAGAAATGGGAAATGGATGGAATATAGTCACTAGTAGGCTACACCTACACATTATTATTATAAACAACACAACCCTGTTACAGATATTGCATTTTCAAGCTGATGACTGTCATTTTCTGTTTTCAATATAATTCTCTGTATCGTCACCTATGCATGAATTAGGTCAATGCTCAAAAAAGGGTGTCCCTGAGAGTATTCAGGGCAAATTTGACAATAACAACCTATAAGGGGTGACCGTAGGCCTCCCCGACGTTTCGGTGATGAATCACCTTTGTCAAGGGTTGTCAACAGTAGCCTCGCAACCCTTGACAAAGGTGATTCGTCACCGAAACGTCGGGGAGGCCTACGGTCCGAGTTTTAATTAGCGTGGTATAGGGGATCTTTAGGAATTAAGGAGTGAGGGACAGCAAAGCACCAGTGGACACTGGAATTACAAGTGGTCCACAGAGTGGAATTGAATACATGTGCAGCTGCCCAGTACACCCTTTAGTGTGTGAATTCCTTCACACCTGATCATATACATTCCCCCACCACTGCAGATTTTAACTTTTCTTTTGGGGGTCACATATTTTAATCAACATTAAATAAAGTAAATATTTTATAGGGAGGGTTCTAGTGAGGGTTGTCCCCATAAGGGGGTCACCCCTTATAGGTTGTGGCTATGCATGAATTAGTCTATGGCCGGCATTTGAAGTCCAATCTCACATACCAATGGTCTCCAAACAAATGTAGTCCACTAGTGCCAACATTTTTTTTCTTTTGCTACCTATAACTTATGACTGGTTGTACTGTAACCAAAACCCGTCAGCCATGTTGGCATTAGCTGCACTTTGGAGTCCTGTAAAAACAAAGCATTATACACTGGGAAATAGATGGAACATAGTCACCAGAAAGTAACACATACACCTTTATTATAAATGGTGCACAGCCCTGTTACAGATATTGCATTTTGATCCAGGATTTTCAAGTTAATGACTTGCTGATTCTCTGTATCTTTACCTATACATAAAGTAGTCTATAGCCAACTGGAGTTTTATCCCACAGCCAATGGCTGTATGTGGGATCGAAATCCAGCTACAACCTGAGCAAGACAGGTTTTAATGGGAAGATCCAACTTTTGACTGATGAGAAACTCACCGAGATGTGCTCACTACTTTTACATCTGATAAGGACCCTATGTTCGGGGTATAAATCGCCATTCAGGCAGAACAGAATGCTGACATATACTGTATTATACCCATTCCAGGACCATCGAGTTCATTGGACCAAATGTAGTGCATTAATGACAAAGGTTTTTTTTATTTTTACTGCACATGACTACGGTTGTACTGTGGCTGAAACCCGTCAGGCAAGCACTTTGGAATCCACCTAAATATGATCACCTTGCCTAAGTTGACGTCTGATAAGGACCCTATGTTCTGGGTATAAAACGGCATTCAGGCACAACAGAATGCTGACATATACTGTATTATACCCATGCCAGGACCATTGAGTTTATTGGACCAAATGTAGCGCATTAGTGACAACATTTTTTGTATTTTTACTGCCCGTGACTAAGGTCATACTGTGACCGAAACCCGTCAGGCATGCACTTTGGAATCCACCAAATATGATCACCTTGCCCACGTTGACATCTGATAAGGACCCTATGTTCGGGGTATAAAACGGCATTTAGGCACAACAGAATGCTGACATATACTGTCTTATATGGTCCAGTAGAAGCCGCAGGAGCAGTGAAACGGTCGTTGACCTGTCCCTTTTGTCTCCACTCCCGATGTTTGTGAATCCTTTGATTTGTAATAAAGAAGCACCTTTTATGCCAGCGCATCGAGTACCGTGAGCATTTCTTCTTTTAATTGTTATATACTGTATTATAGCCATGCCAGGTCCATTCAGTTCATTGGACCAAATGTAGTGCATTAGTGACAAAAGTTTATTTATTTATTTTATTTTTTTACTGCCTATGACTAAGGTCGTACTGTGACCTAAACCCGTCAGGCATGCACTTTGGAATCTTGCAATAAAAATAAATAAATAAAAAGCAGTATACTCTAGGAAATGGACTGAACATAGACAAAATATACACATCTATTATAAATAGTGCGTTGTATATGGGTTTAAGATTTTCATGCATGAAGTAGTCTATGGCCGCCACCTCGAGTCCGATCCCGCATATCAGTGGTCTCTAAGTTGTGGACCTCCTAATGTTGCACAACTACAACTCCCAGCATGCCCGGGCAGCCGTATTGCAAAACTACAACTCCCAGCATGCCCGGACAGCCTACGGCTGTTTATTTTTATTTTTACTGCCTATGACTAAGGCCGTACTGTGACCTAAACCCGTCAGGCATGCACTTTGGAATCTTGCAATAAAAAATAAATAAATAAATAAATAAAAAGCAGTATACTCTAGGAAATGGATTGAACATAGACAAAATATACACATCTATTATATATGTATATGCATAGCCCTGTGGTATTTGGGTTTAAGATTTTCATAGTCTATGGCCGGCACCTCGAGTCCGATCCCGCCTATCAGTGGTCGCTAAGTTGTGGACCTCCAGATGTTGCAAAACTACAACTCCCAGCATGCCCGGGCAGCCGTATTGCAAAACTACAACTCCCAGCATGCCCGGGCAGCCGTATTGCAAAACTACAACTCCCAGCATGCCCGGGCAGCTGTGTTGCAAAACTACAACTCCCAGCATGCCCGGGCAGCCGTATTGCAAAACTACAACTCCCAGCATGCCCGGGCAGCCGTATTGCAAAACTACAACTCCCAGCATGCCCGGGCAGCCGTATTGCAAAACTACAACTCCCAGCATGCCCGGGCAGCCGTATTGCAAAACTACAACTCCCAGCATGCCCGGGCAGCCGTATTGCAAAACTACAACTCCCAGCATGCCCGGGCAGCCGTATTGCAAAACTACAACTCCCAGCATGCCCGGGCAGCCGTATTGCAAAACTACAACTCTCAGCATGCCCGGGCAACCGTATTGCAAAACTACAACTCCCAGCATGCCCGGGCAGCCGTATTGCAAAACTACAACTCCCAGCATGCCCGGGCAACCGTATTGCAAAACTACAACTCCCAGCATGCCCGGGCAGCCGCATTGCAAAACTACAACTCCCAGCATGCCCGGGCCGCAGTATTACAAAACTACAACTCCCAGCATGCCCGGGCAGCCGTATTGCAAAACTACAACTCCCAGCATGCCCGGGCAGCCGTGTTGCAAAACTACAACTCCCAGCATGCCCGGGCAGCCGTATTGCAAAACTACAACTCCCAGCATGCCCGGGCAGCCGTATTGCAAAACTACAACTCCCAGCATGCCCGGGCAGCCGTATTGCAAAACTACAACTCCCAGCATGCCCGGGCAGCCGTATTGCAAAACTACAACTCCCAGCATGCCCGGGCAGCCGTATTGCAAAACTACAACTCTCAGCATGCCCGGGCAACCGTATTGCAAAACTACAACTCCCAGCATGCCCGGGCAGCCGTATTGCAAAACTACAACTCCCAGCATGCCCGGGCAACCGTATTGCAAAACTACAACTCCCAGCATGCCCGGGCAGCCGCATTGCAAAACTACAACTCCCAGCATGCCCGGGCCGCAGTATTACAAAACTACAACTCCCAGCATGCCCGGGCAGCCGTATTGCAAAACTACAACTCCCAGCATGCCCGGGCAGCCGTGTTGCAAAACTACAACTCCCAGCATGCCCGGGCAGCCGTATTGCAAAACTACAACTTCCAGCATGCCTGGGCAACCGCATTGCAAAACTACAACTCCCAGCATGCCCGGGCCGCAGTATTACAAAACTACAACTCCCAGCATGCCCGGGCAGCCGTATTGCAAAACTACAACTCCCAGCATGCCCGGGCAGCCGTGTTGCAAAACTACAACTCCCAGCATGCCCGGGCAGCCGTATTGCAAAACTACAACTCCCAGCATGTCCGGGCAGCCGTATTGCAAAACTACAACTCCCAGCATGCCCGGGCAGCCGTATTGCAAAACTACAACTCCCAGCATGCCCGGGCAGCCGTATTGCAAAACTACAACTCCCAGCATGCCCGGGCAGCCGTATTGCAAAACTACAACTCTCAGCATGCCCGGGCAACCGTATTGCAAAACTACAACTCCCAGCATGCCCGGGCAGCCGTATTGCAAAACTACAACTCCCAGCATGCCCGGGCAACCGTATTGCAAAACTACAACTCCCAGCATGCCCGGGCAGCCGCATTGCAAAACTACAACTCCCAGCATGCCCGGGCCGCAGTATTACAAAACTACAACTCCCAGCATGCCCGGGCAGCCGTATTGCAAAACTACAACTCCCAGCATGCCCGGGCAGCCGTGTTGCAAAACTACAACTCCCAGCATGCCCGGGCAGCCGTATTGCAAAACTACAACTTCCAGCATGCCTGGGCAACCGTATTGCAAAACTACAACTCCCAGCATGCCCGTGCAGCCGTATTGCAAAACTACAACTCCCAGCTTGCCCGGGCAGCCGTATTGCAAAACTACAACTCCCAGCATGCCCGGGCAGCCGTGTTGCAAAACTACAACTCCCAGCATGCCCGGGTAGCCGTGTTGCAAAACTACAACTCCCAGCATGCCCGGGCAGCCGTATTGCAAAACTACAACTCCCAGCATGCCCGGGCAGCCGTATTGCAAAACTACAACTCCCAGCATGCCCGGGCAGCCGTATTGCAAAACTACAACTCCCAGCATGCCCGGGCAGCCGTATTGCAAAACTACAACTCCCAGCATGCCCGGGCAGCCGTATTGCAAAACTACAACTCCCAGCATGCCCGGGCAGCCGTATTGCAAAACTACAACTCCCAGCATGCCCGGGCAGCCGTATTGCAAAACTACAACTCTCAGCATGCCCGGGCAACCGTATTGCAAAACTACAACTCCCAGCATGCCCGGGCAGCCGTATTGCAAAACTACAACTCCCAGCATGCCCGGGCAACCGTATTGCAAAACTACAACTCCCAGCATGCCCGGGCAGCCGTATTGCAAAACTGCAACTCCCAGCATGCCCGGGCAGCCGTATTGCAAAACTACAACTCCCAGCATGCCCGGGCAGCCGTGTTGCAAAACGACAACTCCCAGCATGCCCGGGCAGCCGTATTGCAAAACTACAACTCCCAGCATGCCCGGGCAGCCGTATTGCAAAACTACAACTCCCAGCATGCCCGGGCAGTCGTATTGCAAAACTACAACTCCCAGCATGCCCGGGCAGCCGTATTGCAAAACTACAACTCCCAGCATGCCCGGGCAGCCGTATTGCAAAACTACAACTCCCAGCATGCCCGGGCAACCGTATTGCAAAACTACAACTCACAGCATGCCCGGGCAGCCGTATTGCAAAACTACAACTCCCAGCATGCCCGGGCAGCCGTATTGCAAAACTACAACTCCCAGCATGCCCGGACAGCCTACGGCTGTCCGGGCATGCTGGGAGTTGTAGTTTTGCAATAACCGGTGTTGAACAGTTTGGAGACCATTGGTATGTAGGATCGAACCCCAGCCTTATCATAAATGGCACATGGTGGGTCGGTGGCCCTTCACAAAACGTGTATTCGGGGGACCCCCGGACTATCAATTTACTGATTGTCATGAAAAAATATCCGAGCCGATTCCCAGGAATTCTCTCTCTCTGCCCTGTAATGATTTGCTCCTCTTTTTTTTTTTTTTTACATTCTTGGCAAGAGCCTAAAATAACTGTACAAACAAATCTATTCACGTCCTCATCAGTGAAGACCCCCCGAGGAGCGCGGCACCTGCACGGCACACATGTACATTTACATATTCAGATTACACTGGAGAGCTATAAATGATCCGGGCCTGGGGCCTACAGTCACACCTGCCCACCCCTCCGAATACTATCTGCGGCCTCCCTGTCCCTCTGCCCGCACACCTATCGCCCCTGAGCACACTGAGATGTGACAAAAGAGCAATAAAAACATTCTAAATGACAAGAGAGAGGTGAGAATTTACAGCTGTCGTAAAAGACATAAACCACTGAAACGCGTGAAAAAAGGAAAATGCCCAACAAGTACTGATAGTTTTTTTTTTTTTCTGGTGAGAATTTTTTTAAAGGTCTCTTGTGCTGCTTTGAAATATGCGAGAGCTCATTTTCGCGCCACTTTTGATTTTTTTGGACGGCAAAATTTTTTTTTGCTGTCAATACTAACGCATTTGGTGCCAAATTCTGTGATTACTAGCACCAAAGACAAGCGCGTGCGGGTGCAGGTGCAGTGACCATTGGGGAGAAAAAAATAATATTTATATACCGTATGTATATATATATATATTAGAGATGAGCGAACTTACAGTAAATTCGATTCGTCACGAACTTCTCGGCTCGGCGGTTGCTGACTTTTCCTGCATAAATTAGTTCAGCTTTCCGGTGCTCCGGTGGGCTGGAAAAGGTGGATACAGTCCTAGGAGACTCTTTCCTAGGACTGTATCCCCCTTTTCCAGCCCACCGGAGCACTGGAAAGCTGAACTAATTCATGCAGGAAAAGTCAGCAACCGCCGAGCCGAGAAGTTCGTGACGAATTGAATTTACTGTAAGTTCGCTCATCTCGAAAATATATATTGTTTTAATTAACATTTGCCAATAATGATGATAATAATAATAGTAACAATAATAATATTTGTCTGGACCTAGACCTGACTATGCCTGACCCTTTGATGCCACTAAATGGTGCCTCTGGGTCTGTTGGGCCAGCTGCTACCCACACCAGGACCACTCTTGGGTACAAACCTGGTACCCTCTAGCAAAGTGGTTCTCAACTGGTGTGGCGCAAGGAGGGCCCACCAGGTGAGCTGTGGCAGTCCACTGCAATTGGACATGCTAGGACCCCTGTGGTGTATTACCGCCATAGAGGTCCTAGTGCATCCAAGCAACCGTATATACTCGAGTATAAGCCGACCCGAATATAAGCCGAGGCCCCTAATTTCACCCTAAAAACCCAGGAAAAAAAAAAAAAAAAAAAGTTATTGACTCGACTATAAGCCTAGGGTAGGAAATCCATCATCCCCCCTGTCATCATCCAGACCCCCGTCATCATCACTGCCTGTCAATCCCTTCATCAGTGGTCTTCAACCTGCGGACCTCCAGATGTTGCAAAACTACAACTCCCAGCATGCTGGGAGTTGTAGTTTTGAAACCTCTGGAGGTCTGCAGGTTGAAGACCACTGCGGCGTTCGTCATCATCCAGCACCGCCCCCCCCCCCCCCCCTTTTGTTTTGTACTTACCTCCCCTCGTCGGGAAGTTAGGGTTAGCTGGTTCCGGGCCATCTATGCTGCGGGGACCGTTCGGTGGGGATGGTTAGTCATTACGGGCTGTCCATTTTCACCGGGGGGCCCCCTTCTCCACGCTTCGGGCCTGCCCCGGACTAGTGACGTTGCCTTGACAATGACGCACAGGGACGTTGCGCATGAACGTCGTCATGAAGGCAACGTCACTAGTCTGGGCTCGAAGCGCGGAGAAGAGGCCCCGCAGAGAAAATGGACAGCCCGCAACGACTAACCATCCCCATCGGACAGTCCCTGTAGCATAGATGGCCGGAACCAGCTCACCCTAACTTCCCGCCGAGGGGGGGGGGTGAGTGCAAAACAGAAGGGGGGGGGCTGGATGATGACAAAGGCCGCAGTGGTCTTCAACCTGCGGACCTCCAGAGGTTTCAAAACTACAACACCCAGCATGAACGGACAGCCATCGGCTGTCCGGGCATGCTGGGAGTTGTAGTTTTGCAACATCTGGAGGTCCACAGGTTGAAGACCACTGAGAAGGGATTGACAGGCGGAAAGTTCACTCAAGTATAGGCCGAGGGGGGCGTTTTCAGCACGAAAAATCATGCTGAAAAACTCGGCTTATACTCGAGTATATACGGTACCTAATGGTGGGAGGCTAACTACTGGCAGTCATATATACAGGGAACAAGCTAACTACAGGGGGCCCTATATACAGGGGACAAGTTAACTACAGGGGGCCCTATTGTGGTAGAGGGTGTGATGAGCGCAGATGGAATTGCCCTTGGGGCAGATGGCATTAACCCCTTGTATTCGTGACGCCAGGGCGTGATTTATCCTCAATACCACCCGAAGATATACCGCTGGATCCTGGGCTAGGCATGGGGGAAATAATGACTCCGACGCCAAGTTACGGAACAACGGCAGCTTTACTGAGTTAGGCAGGTGCAATAGTCTATACAGCTTAGCCAGGCCCATGGAGGTGACCAGTGACTTCAGAGACCTTAGGGTTTGCTGGGACTTGCAGTGGAATGGGACAATTTTTATGCAGGCCATGCTGACTGAAGACAGGTTGACTTTGACTGACTTGACTGAGATGTGGACTTGTAGACTTCATGGTTGACTTGAGGCCTCCACTGGACTCCAGACAGACTCTTAGGACTTGACTGCACTGGACCTACGCAAAGACTTAACTGGAAATCAAGGGGGCGAGCTAGTTCCTCCCAGGGCTTACATGGGGGAGACTAGGAGAGATCCCATAGGTCACCCTAAGGTCACATGGTCACTGATACCTCACTGGGTTACAATCACATGACACTGGTTAATCACATGTCAACAGTTCTTAAAGACATAACACTTTTATATTCAATACACATAAAGATAACTATACAAGAGGAAGGGGTGCAAGGGGCCCAGGGGACACTGCAGGGAGGCTGCCTGACAGAGCAGCTAGGGTACCAGGCCACCACAATATACGGGGGGGGGGGGGGGGGCTAACTACAGGGGGCCCTATATACAGGGGGGAAAGCTAACTACAGGAGGGCCCTATATATATATATATATATATATATATAGGGGCTATACACAGGAAGCAAGCTATCTAGAAGGGGGCTATACACAGGGGGCAAGCTATCTACAGGGGGCTATACACAGGGGCAAGCTATCTACAGGAGGAGCTATACACAGGGGGCAAGCTATCTACAGGGGGCTATACACAGGGGCAAGCTATCTACAGGAGGAGCTATACACAGGGGGCAAGCTATCTACAGTGGGGCTATACACAGGGGGCAAGCTATCTACAGGGGGGCTATACAAAGGGGGCAAGCTATCTACAGGGGGGGCTATACACAGGGGCAGGCTATCTACAGGGGGGCTATACACAGGGGGCAAGCTATCTACAGGGGGCTATACACAGGGGGCAAGCTATCTACAGGGGGCTATACACCAGGGGCAAGCTATCTACAGTGGGGCTATATACAGGGGCAAGCTATCTACAGGGGGGCTATACAAAGGGGGCAAGCTATCTACAGGGGGGCTATACACGGGGCAAGCTATCTACAGGGGGGCTATACACAGGGGGCAAGCTATCTACAGGGACCCTATATACAGGGGACAAGCTAAACACAGGGGAGCCTATATACAGGGGGGAAACTAACTACAGAGGGCAAAGTACCCACAGACTCTTGCCAATTATTCCTTCACATCAATCCCTTTCCCCAGTTGAACTCATAATCTTACTTCCCTAGGCCAAAGAAACTACCACAGTTTGTTAGGGGAGGAATCCTGCGCAAACATGGGGTGAACATACAAACATGGGGTGAACATACAAACACTGGATGAACATACAAACACAGGGTGAAAATATAAACATGGGGTGAATATATAAACATATAAACACTTGGTAAATATATAAACATGGGGTGAACATATAAACACAGGGTAAATATATAAACATGGGGTGAACATACAAACACAGGGTGAACATACAAAGACAGGGTGAACATACAAACATGGGGTGAACATACAAACATGGGGTGAACATACAAACACGGGGTGAACATACAAACACGGGGTGAACATACAAACATGGTGTGAACATACAAACATGGTGTGAACATACAAACATGGGGTGAACATACAAACACGGGGTGAACATACAAACATGGGGTGAACATACAAACACGGGGTGAACATACAAACATGGGGTGAACATACAAACACGGGGTGAACATACAAACATGGGGTGAACATACAAACACGGGGTGAACATACAAACATGGGGTGAACATACAAACATGGGGTGAACATACAAACACGGGGTGAACATACAAACATGGGGTGACCATACAAACACGGGGTGAACATACAAACATGGGGTGAACATACAAACACGGGGTGAACATACAAACATGGTGTGAACATACAAACATGGTGTGAACATACAAACATGGTGTGAACATACAAACATGGGGTGAACATACAAACATGGTGTGAACATATAAACATGGTGTGAACATATAAACATGGGGTGAACATACAAACATGGTGTGAACATACAAACATGGGGTGAACATATAAACACAGGGGGGGGGAGATTTATCAAAACTTGTGCAGAGGAAAAGTTGTCCAGTTGCCCATAGCAACCAATCAGATTGCTTGTTTTATTTCTCACAGGCCTATCCTAAAAATGAAAGAATCAAGCTGATTGGTTGCTATGGGCAACTGGGCAACTTTTCCTCTGCACAAGTTTTGATAAATCTCCCCCAGGGTAAACATACAAACATTTGGTGAACATATAACCACGGAGTAAACTTATAAACACGGGGTAAACATGCAAACATTTGGTGAACATACAAACACAGGATTTCTTCCCTAACAAACTGTTATAGGTCCTTACGCACTAAGGTAGATTAAAGGGGTATTCCAGGCAAAACCTTTTTTTATTTATATCAACTGGCTCCGGAAAGTTAAACAGATTTGTAAATTACTTCTATTAAAAAAATCTTAATCCTTCCAATAGCTATTAGCTTCTGAAGTTTTCTGTCTAACTGCTCAATGATGATGTCATGTCCCGGGAGCTGTGCATGATGGGAGAATATCCCCATAGGAACTGAACAGCTCCCGGGACGTGAGTCATCAGAGAGCAGTTAGACAGAAAACAACAACTCAACTTCAGAAGCTAATAACTATTGGAAGGATTAAGATTTTTTTAATAGAAGTAATTTACAAATCTGTTTACCTTTCCGGAGCCAGTTGATATATAAAAAAAAGTTTTGGCCTGGAATACCCCTTTAAGGACTTGCACAAGACCAAATGAATCAATGTCCGATCCATTAGATGTGGGTTCAGCGTCTTATTGTAGATTCCCTCAAGTCTTATTCTCATACTGGTCCTAGAGAGGAGAGCGCTGAGCGGGCCTATTCCACAACCATCTTCTCCACATGGCCCACTCTAAGGAAAAGTGCAAGGTAAGTTAAAGGGGACATCCACTCACCTGGTTTGACTTTTGGGAAACTCAATGGTGTAATCTAAGAACCTTCTAGGTTTTCCCCCCTCATGCCCTTCCAGGATGTAAAAGCTGGATATGATGACACACGACACACCATAGATCACCAGAATGTTATTATATATATATATATATATATATATATATATGTGCTAGGCCTCTGGGGTAGGGGTAGTGTAGTCAGGATGTTGCTTCAGTATATCAGGGGTTAAGGTTAACCCTAATGTTCGTGACGCCAGGCTGAGGGCTAGTATGCTGAGGTAATTCTCCGGCCTATCGCCGCCCTTCCCAGTAACGATAGGTGCATGCATAAAATGACTGAAGGTCCACAAGGTAGTTGAACTTGAACTTGGATAAACTTTAGTTAAAGACTTGCGGTACATCCAATGAACAATAACAGTCTCATTAATACAGTCTCCATACACCTCAGTGACTGACAGTTGTTGCGGACCTTGACTTTTGATATAAGCCTCAGAATTTAGGGTAATTTGCGAAGATCTGTCCGGATTTAGGGGATAGATACGGTCCGGTGATCTTGCAGAGTGTTTAGGGATTGATTACACTCACAGTTTTGTAAAGATCAGCCGTCGCCGCAAGGCTCGGGCCTAACTCACTGATGACAGCAGCGCAGATTCTTCCCTGTCAACAGCCCAGGAACAAGAGACAGATTAATGGCCGCCGCTCCCTTATATGGGCAGGGCCATTTTGGATTGGTCCAAGTCAGCTGTCACTCACCGTTACATAGCCTGATGGGTAAACACCTGACTTCCTCCAAAGGTCCTTGAACTACAAAACCATAGAGTCTTTGGAACGCATCACGTGACCCGCAGGTCCTGCGACGCTAACTAGGTAAGTACACTTACTATATAAATATATACATTAAATTTAAATAATTTTAATTACAAAAGGGGGGAAAAGGGGCTAACTAAGGATGAGGACCCCAACTACACCTAGGGACTCTGACTTTGGGGACCCCACCACAAGGCAACGGATGCAATCCGGTGCCGGGACACCACATATATATATATATATATATATATATATATATATATGCACATGTTGAAAAAGTACAGTCCGCCTGCAGCAGCACCACATGACATCTCCGCAGAGGCCTCGCAGGTCTTTACCCTCAGAACAGCATTCATTTCTTTTCTTTCCGTCTTCCTGCAGCTTTGACTGACTTGCACGCGCTGCTCTGCGACTTTAACGGAGAACAGGCTACCCTTCATTCTATGGCATTTGGCTGTGAATTTATAGGATCCTGTTAAGTTGTTTGTTATCGTTGGCCGTGGATGTGGCACAGTCTTCACCGAACTCTACAGTGGATACAGCTGTGTCCAGAGAAAACATTGTATCGTCACGATCTGGGCAAATCTAGAAAAGAGTGAAAGAAAAGTTGTTGAATATCGCTGACAAACCAAGAGAAACAGCCGGGCCCGTTGATGTTTGGCGCTACAGGCGGGATATCTGCGTATACCTGGGCTGTTGGGGTCCAGTAACTTACTGCTCAGTATTGGACATTTATTTTCTCTGTATCTGTCATGGTCAAGAAATTTTGAGATCATGAACTCCAATCCCCGCCGTTTAACCCCTCTGGTGCTGTAATTAATTCTAATCAAGTGATCATGGCATCACTAGGAGGGGGGCGCTATTTGTTCACTCATTGTGGGTTCATGGTTTTATGAGGAAGCTCTGGGCCTAAAAGAGACAAGAAGATTGTTCTAGAGTAGTAGGAAATATCTTATTGGGGTGCCACAGGGTGTGAGTAGAAATACCTGATCACTTTGAGGGGCATTTACTAATCTTTTACTATGTAGTCTGGTTTTTACCCTGTTTTTTTCTACAGAATTTTTGACTATGTGCGACAAATTTACTAAATTGTTGCACGGCGTTAATAAATTTGGCACACATAGGCAAAAGTGGGAAATTTACTTCATGTAGTAGAAAAAATAGTCTGTTCCTTTTTCCTGCTGTCTGAATAGGTTTGGCTGCTGGTTTCCTTCTGGATCTTTTGTTTTTGAGTTTTTTTTTAGCTTTTTCACCACATCTAAATAATTCAATAACTAAATTGTAGTCATGGCTCAGAATAGTGGTAAACGGCGTTTAGTGTGTGTGTGTGTGTTTATTACATTTTTTACACAGTTTTTTCTCCCTAAATGTACTTACTTTTTTTTTTTTTTGTTACTTCTTCTACAGATCCGTGTATCCTGTGGACTTAATGTTAATAAAATGGTTAACGAGGGCTTGTGGGGGAGTGTTTTTTGTAATTAACATTTTTTTAAACCTGTTGTGTTTTTTTTTTTTACTTTACTGGACAGGCTTAGTAGTGGAAGCTGTCTTACAGACGGAGTCCAGTACTAAGCTGGGCTTAGCGTTAGCCACAAAAACAGCTAGCGATAACCCCCAATTATTACCCCGGTACCCAATGCCACAGGGGCGACGGGAAGAGCCGGTACCAACAGGCCCGGAGCGTCAAAAATGGCGCACCTGGGCCTAGGTGATAACAGGCTGGCGTTATTTAGGCTGGGGAGGGCCAGTAACAATGGTCCTCGCCCACCCTGGTAACGTCAGGCTGTTACTGTTTGGTTGGTATTTGGCTGAGAATAAAAATAGGGGGGACCCTATGTGGTTTTTTTTCAATATTTAATTATTTATTTAAAAAAAAAAACGCATAGGGTCTCCCCTATTTTTATACTTAGCCAAATACCAACCAAACAGTAACAGCCTGATGTTACCAGGGTGGCGAGGACCATTGTTACTGGCCCTCCCCAGCCTAAATAACACCAGCCTGTTACCGCCTAGGCCCAGGAGCGCCATTTTTGATGCTCCGGGCCTGTTGGTATCGGCTCTGTGGCGTTGGGTACCGGGGTAATAATTGGGGGTTAGCGCTAGCTGTTTTTGTGGCTAACGCTAAGCCCAGCTTAGTAATGGACTCCGTCTATAAGACAGCTTCCACTACTAAGCCTGTCAAGTAAAGTAAGGAAAAAGCAAAACAGGTTTTAAAACATTTTTATTACAAAAACACTCCCCCACAAGCCCTCGTTAGTCCACCGAATCCGAAGGAGTCCACAGGATACACGGATCTGAAATGAGAAGAAAAAAAAAATGGGTTAGTACATTTATTTTCACCTGCTCACACATCTCCCGCCCCGCACGACTACAACTGCCAGCATGCCCTTACAGTAAGGACATGCTGGGAGTTTTAGTTGTGTGGTGCAGGAGATGTGTGGGCAAGTGACAAGCTTGTCCCCTGCCCCCAGCTGCATGACTACAACTCCCAGCATGCCCTTACAGTAAGGTGGGGCGGAGGCCGGGCACAGTGTTTCCCAACCTGGGACTTGTAGTTTTGCAACATCTGGCGGCACCCTGGTTGGGAAACACTGTTTTAGGCCAGTGTTTCCCAACCAGGGTGCCTCCAGATGTTGCAAAACTACAACTCCCAGGATGCCAAAGGCTGTCCAGGCATGCTGGGAGTTGTAGTCTTGCAACATCTGGAGGCACCCTGGTTGGAAAACACTGTTTTAGGGCTTGGGCAACTTACCGGCTTCCGTAGGATCCAGCGCCGCACGACATTGCCGCAAGACACTGCCGCGTGACAGTGACGCGCGACAGTGCTGCCCGACGATCTCCGTCACCCATCGTCGCTGGAGCCTCGGAAGGGTAAGTGAACGTCTTCGCCGGTCCCCTTCAGCTGTTTAGTTTTGCAACAGCTGGAGGACTACAGTTTACAGATCACAAACCAGTGGTCTGCAAATTGTGGCCCTCCAGCTGTTGCAAAACTACAACACCCAGCATGCCCTGACAGCCAAAGCCTTTGGCTGTCAGGGCAGGAGCCCGGGCTGACATTACACTGATATACATCCCCCCCTTGTCTCCCGCCCGCGCCGCTCAGCTCCCGCTGCTACAAGGCTACAACTCCCAGCGTGTCCTCACTGTAAGGGCATGCTGGGACTTGTAGTCTTGCAACAGTTAGCAGACAAATGGGAGTTGTGTGGCGCTGGCAGGTGAGAGGGGTGGGATGTAAATCACTGCAGTGTCCCGGTAGCGCAGTGAGGGTAGCGGGGAGAAAGTATGTCGGAGCCCGGGCGGCAGTAGCTTTTCCTGCTCCATGTTGGAGCCTGAGTAAATTTAGTCAATTTTTACGGCCGTTGCGACTGTTTATTGCGCAGCTGCGACTGTCGCAATTAATAAATACCTGACAACTGCAAGTCAAAAATGCAAACTAGCGTAAATCAAGCGGGAAATTTTTTTTTTGACTTTCTAGCTCTTGCTAGAGAAAGTCGCACGAAAAATAGGGTAGGCGCAATTGCGACAATTTAGCGCCAAAAATAGTCAGGAAAAAATGACTAAACCCCTTAGTAAATGCCCCTCTTTGTGATGCCAGGGCACTGTTATCCTATACACGGTCCGAGGTGGGAGACAGCTTCTCCTGGGCCAGACACAGGGAGTAAATGAACACACCGACGTCAGGTTATGGATAACTGTCTTTACTGAGCTGGATGCGGATGGTATTACACGTACAGCTGGCTTTAGGTGAGAGGATGCAGATTAACTCCTTGGGAGCCCTGTTGCCTTGATGGGACTTGTGGTGCTTTCACCAAACGGATTTATACTGACTTGTAAGACAGGTAGATGAATTCTGGTAGGTAGGGTACTGGCAAGGTACTAAAGCCTTCTCCGCTGGGGCATGAACTTCCACCATACAGGAGAGTCTTGCAGGTTGACCATAGAGATTAGATTTGAGCTATGCCTCTCCTCAGAGCACACGACACACAGCACACCTGAACCAAACTCATCTTACACCCTACTGAACACTGGGGCAACTCCTCCCCCCACTATACTACATAGGGGAGACTTTAGGGGTTCCCATTGGCAGGCACGGTCACATGGGGTTCACTGCTCTCTCTTAAGGGTACAGTAACACAGAAAAACATATATACAAGTAACAATAGAATTAATGCAAAAATATATTACTTTTCAAGTGTGAACATAATTAATGTTACTGTAAGTCTCTGTTATGCCCAACACCTTGTGCTGCCAAGCAGCCCGGGACAGTCCAAAACCACAGGACAGCTATTGGTGCTGGGACACCACACTATATCTCAGGTACACCTTAACAGACACCTCTACCTCTACCTCATATCTATCTATCTATCTATCTACCTATCTATCTCATATCTATCTATCTATCTATCTATCTGTGGTGTCCCGGTACAGGACCTAGTCCTGTCCCTGTCCTAAGTCCCCTCAGTTAGAGTTCCACCATCCCACAGGGCTCTCCTGCAGGGCTTACCCCTTGCTCACCTTGTTTGAGGCATTATAGGTGTATTGAACACAATTGTTAATTATGTATAAAGTTATATATAAAGTTGTACAAATGTATAGGAGCTTCCCGGGTCAGGTGATAATGTCATGTGAGGTTCCCTGGGTACAGGACCTCCAGGCTTGACAACCAATGGGATTAGTCCAGCCCCCCTAGTATATAAGGAGCTGTAGTCTCTAAATTCATGCTCTTGTTCCTGCACTCTCTTAGTTCCTGACTGCAAAGCAAGCACAATCAGCATATCTCAATTCATCTCACCTAGGCCTAAGGAACCATCATCCACTACAAAACCGTGAGTTTATCAAGCTCTATCTACAAATTCCTAGTGACTACTATTCAAATCAAAGCATATAATTAGTAGCACAGTGGCCTGCTTACATCTCAAGACTACTAGTCCCAGCCAAGCCTGTGAGGAACCTGCATCCCGGTTACCTCAAGAGAATTGAATAACTGTAAAGACTGTTGCACAAGAAGTTTAAGTAAAAGTTCCAGTTATTTCATAAATCCTGCTGTGGACATTCCATTATTTATTTCCTGCCGTTTTGGGCCGGTTGTCGGCAGGGCCTTCTATACAAAACAACTGCGCCCTGGCGTCATGACAAACCAAGGGATAATACCACCAGTCCCTGTAACATCATTGCCTCACCCAGTCACCACAACTCTTTTGGTGTCCTATGAACAGGATACGGGGGTGTGCCTTTAATAACTTTGCTACCCTGACCACCCACAATGAAAAACAGGTGTACATCGATATTGCAAGAGCAATAGTCCTCCCCCTGTGCAGGAATGTGCTTTATGAACTGTCCAGAAGTATCGCAAGTAGCGATTAAAATTGCGCCCATAAGTGTGCGGGACTTTATTGCTGAAATTGTGCTTAGCTTGGGCGCTACAAAAAGTAAGGGGGGAGGTGAAGATTGTTTTTCTATGGCCATGCAAAATCCGCAGCGAAGCCATGCTGCGCTCTCATCTGCAACAAGTACCTGCAAGAGTTAATGACTTACTTGAAAAATGCGTGAAAATGTCCCGTGCTGGTCTGCGTCCCACCCCTGGGCGTGGACATCGTGTAGCTGTTCCTATGCCGAAGTGGAACTGTTATCTTCTGGTTGTGTTCACCGTGGGACAGGAATTCAGCGCTGCACTGATGACATCCTTCCGGCCGGCCGCCATTTTGTCGGCGCCTCTTATAAAAGAGACTGCGCAGCCAGCCCTATTCAGTCCGGAGCAGGCAGCAAGGCACCGAGACATGTGAGAAGAGTTCTAAGATGGCGCCGAGTCAACGGAAAGTTGCCACAGCGCAACTATTCCAGGAATTCGCTGACCGCTTGCAGCAGTTGTCCCTTGGGGCTCAGGAAGCCTGCAACCTGCCCCCGCTACCAGAAGATGACGAGTGGCCAGCTACCCCCGAAAAGGGGCATCACCAGGGACATCAGTGACGGCATCGCCGGTGAGACTGTCCCCTCACCACAGGACATGGGGATCCTGGACCAAGATACCTACAGAAGAATCCGATGTAAGTACACCGGCCAAAGCCGTCTTTTCCTCTTCCTCAAGCCCAGAGAGAGAGGTCCCCTTGTCACAAGTAGTTCCAGCCAGTGCACGCCGGAGATCACCCCCTCTCCCAAAATGGGTGTTCGGTGATGAACCTGCACTTATCCAGTATATGTGGGACCACGTCCTTCCCCAGCCAGGGAAGTCCCATACACCGGTCCCTACAGCTGAGGCAGAAAGGGCCCGCAGGGAGGCCGAAATCACAGTCATCACGGAAAATTTAAGGGCCCAGCATAGGGAGAGATATGGGCCGAAACGCCTCCCTTATGAAGTCAAGGCAGAGCAGCAGAGGGACACTAAAAAGCTAAAAGCTCTGTACATTCGTATGCTGGACTATCCTCAAGAGGGTGAGCCACCCTTAGAGCACCGACGCGCCACAGTAGTCAAATGTGACAAAGCAAGAGGCTTTGGTACCCTTCAGAACTGCCGGCATGGAGGGACCATATTGGTCAACAGAAGGGCCATTCAGCGGGACTACCTGCCTAAAAGATACCACTCGAGCAATGGAAGATTGTGGAGTACACCCCAGTCAAGAGTCTGCGGAGTGAATGGGCTGCACCTGTAACTAGGCCCAAAAATCCAATGCAGATTCCATTCATCTACTTTCCATCTGATTATTGGGACGCAGATCCCCACGGAATTCGGCCGAAAAGGTCTACAGATGCCACTGGTGAAGAGGAGCAGTACCTGTCTGAGGCGCCCGTGATGGCTCCAAAATATCTGAAGAAATCAAGCTCCATTTCATCCTTAACGGAGAATGTGCCCAGGCCTACTCCCCCCAGTAGAGGTGGGGCCTACTCAGCGGGCACCAACATATGTGTCGCGGCCTACTCCACCCCAGGAGGTTTGGCCGAACCAGTTGGCACCTACACTTGTTCCTGTGGCCTCAGCTGCCCAGGTCAATGTGGTGGTAAATGTGAACCCCACTATAGCCCAGTCAAGGCTAACCAAGGTGACACGGGATACTTATGTCCATCCTATGCGGGAACCCCAACCTCGTGCTCCAAGATACATGTCCCAGGGATGGAAGCACGCCGACCAGCGGGGTTGGGAGGCCAGGAAGAATACCTTTTGACACTATATTTTTGCTTGCCATTAACTGTGTGTACCAGTACCTTTATTCTGTTGCAGATTTTCCAGTTTTGTAACCAGTTTCAAGATGAAGTGCCTGGCAGGACTATGCCAAGAAGTTCACCTGTTAAGCAACGTAACCACCATAAGTTTGTGCCCGGCCCCTGGCCCGAGAGACTCCTTGCCTGAGGAGATCCTAATAAGTTTGTACCCGGCATCGGCATAGCCGTGTTTTTATTCAGGATTCTGTAATGTAAGTGGACTGTCGAGCCTTACATGACCGTTTATGTAAATGATATAGAAGTAATATATTTTTTTGTTGTGCTCAAAGTTTTGCACACTAACTGCAGGTAAATGTCACCTGGTGATATGTAACCTTTGCATTCCAAGCAAATAAAATGTCTGGTTACAGAAACATGTCCATAATGTAAATGGTTTTACTGTACAGAAGTATAAAATTCCTGTACATAAGTACAAAATCCCTGTACAGAAGAAAAAGAAAATATAAATAATAAAATATGCATTCCTTATAGGTGTTATAGTGTTTACTTAAAGGTGCTCTCCCAGCTCCTCTGGGAGTAAGAATAAATGCCACCCTTCACTAGCACCTAATCAAAACATACCCATCAGATACCAAGACTGACTTAACATTCATATAATTCAGTGTACACATAATTCAGTACATAAAATTCATAAGTGTACCTTCAAAATTCAGTACACATAACTAATAACATATGCTCATAAGAATATGAATGTATCTCACAAACAAAACAAGAAAATTAGTCTTAGGCACTGTAACATGTTATATATCAGTCCATACCACTGTTATGCACAAATGGCATGCACTGATATGTTCTTTTGTCTTTATGTGTTCAGGATGCTTTTACTGGCCGGAAAGTATTCCTGTAGCTAACTAAAAAAATACACGTATCCAGAAAGGTAACAGTATGCTTAATTGTTATCTAGATCAAGAGTTCTAGGGGTAAGTGTGTAGTACCGATAGACCCTAGTAGCTAAGGCATTGGGCAGAAAGCCTCAGGCAACCCAATCCGCCACCAGTGTATAACAAATGGAAATAGTATGTGGTATTATATCAAATGTTGTCAACAAAAAGGTAACAGTGAGATTAAATTCAGTATGTATAAGCATTACAGTCATTATACATACTTCAAGTCAAGTATCAGTCAGTCAAATGTCAAATATCAGACATCAATCCAGTATATAATTAACTTTCATGCATAGTCAGTGAATGCATAATCTCATAAATTAAGGTAAAATAGAGATACCAAAGGTATAAAAATATACTCATCTTATCTTGTTCATCCTGTTCGTGATTAGGGACTAATGTTATCCCGTTCGTGAGTAAGTACTAGTATCATCTTGTTCGCGAATGAGTTCCCGTCATTATATTATATCTTGTTCAGGTTATATCCTGTTCGTGAATCAATTCCAGCCATCCTGTTCGTATATCAGTTTTAGAGCATGTATGGACATTATCTAAATGCACAGAGACTCTAGCCCACATTTATCATTGTAGTGTAAGTGAAGCATTTTTTAACACCTTTTTTTTTGTGCGCTGGTAATGTGCAGGAGCACAAAATTTATTAAATGGTCAAAGAGCATTTGATAAATTTTGTGCAGGTCACATTTTCTGAAATTTCTCTCTTCACATACACCAAAAAGCTAATATAAGTCTGGGCTGGTGTAGTTTTAGAGACTTTTCAGTGGTTTTGCGCCACACTGTGAATATGCCTCTGTGTGAACAGTTCACATACTGGGGAGTGGCTACCTCCATGTTGGCCTTGCACCCCACCCACCTCTATCAGGTGTGCATATAAGGTGTCTTGGATGTTCCAGATCCTGCCATGCTTATTGAACTGTTCACACAGAGGCATATTCACAGTGTAGGGTCCGTCCCAATGAGGCCACCTTATCGCGGTGGGACGGTGCAAGCTATTTGACCGCCGACGGAGACAAATTTGCGAGCTAAGTGCCTCACTATTTCATAGTTTCACATTTGCATCTATTACACCATAGCTGTATAGCTCTCCATGTTTTATCTGCATGTTCATGTTTCACCTATATCCTTGTGCTGGCAGTGTGTGCTGCATTCTTCTGTTGCTATCTATTTATCTATCTATCTATCTCATATCTATCTATTATCTATCTATCTATTATCTATTTATCTATCTATCTCATATCTATCTATCAATCTAACAAAATAAAGTTAAGGTGTTAGGAAAACTGCAAATATAGCAAAATAGAATGTTGCTTACAAAATGACACAAAAGTTAAAGGGGTACTGTCACGATTCGGCTTACAGGTAGTGGATCCACTGTGTCAGCGAGGGATTGGCGTGGACCGTGCTGGTGGACCGGTTCTAAGAGGCTACTGGTGTTCACCAGAGCCCGCCGCAAAGCGGGATGGTCTTGCTGCGGCAGTAGCAACCAGGTCGTATCCACTAGCAACGGCTCAACCTCGCTGACTGCTGAGAAGGCGTGGGACAGAAGGACTAGGCAGAGGCAAGGTCAGACGTAGCAGAAGGTCGGGGGCAGGCGGCAAGGTTCGTAGTCAAGATGGATAGCAAGAGTTCAGGTAACACAGGCTTTGGACAACACTAAACGCTTTCACTGGCACAAGGCAACAAGATCCGGCAAGGGAGTGCAGGGGAAGTGAGCAGATAAAGCCAGGGAACAGGTGGAAGCCAATTAAGCTAATTGGGCCAGGCACCAATCATTGGTGCACTGGCCCTTTAAGTCTCAGAGAGCCGGCGCGCGCGCGCCCTAGAGAGCGGAGCCGCACGCGCCAGCACATGACAGCAGGGGACCGGGACGGGTAAGTGACTTGGGATGCGATTCGCGAGCGGGTGCGTCCCGCTGTGCGAATCGCATCCCCGACGGCCATGTCAGTGCAGCGCCCCACGGTCAGCGAGACCGACCGGGGCGCTGCAGGGAGAGAGACGCCGTGAGCGCTCCGGGGAGGAGCGGGGACCCGGAGCGCTCGGCGTAACAGGTACACCTCTTCCCCCCCCCAGCTTATCTTGATGTGTTTTGTGGTAGCCCACTTTATCAAAATCATGTCAAAAGTCCATAATTACATTTATTTATTGCAAAAAGGCTTTTATTTATTCTTTTTGCTGATTTTTATTATTATTACTAGTACTATAATAATAATAACAATAGTAACAACATCTACAATAATAATTGTTATTGTAATTATTATTATATATTTTTTTAATGTATATACCTTTTCATTAGTCAAAAAAAGAGGGATTTTATTTATTTATTTATTTAACCATACTTTACTGGAATTTTCCTATATGCAAGTACATTAGCCGATACAGCACTGTTTTCCCAACCAGTGTGCCTCCAGCTGTTGCAAAACTACATCTCCCAGCATGGCCAGACAGCTGATGGCTGTCCGGGCATGCTGTAAGTTGTAGTTTTGCAACAGCTGGAGGCACACTGCTTTCGAAACAGTGTGTTAAACCACACCCACAAATTATTCCAGAAACGCCTATTTTGGACATAAATTTACATACACTTGCCCAATATGAAGTAAGTTTTTCTGGATGATTTTAAGGAATGAAGCAATGCACACATATATACAACGAAGAGCAAATAAAACCGCAGGAAGAGGGGAAAATGAGGGAGCGAGACTCGAAGACATTAATTAAAGCGACATATATACCCGCAGCTGATCCTACACTCCATTTAACAATAAGAAAAAAAGATAATTGCTGTTTTTCCAGGGAAGACTATTCATTATTGGAAGAAAAAAAATTAAATGAGTATTTTATGGGGAAAAAATCCAACTGTAAAGATATTGAGCAAAACAGTTATCAAAAATATTAATGCACATGAATGAGAAGTAGTCATCTGATGTGATGGGAGGGGATGTATTATTCCGTGTATATGAGAGGGATGTGATCTATCTATCTATTTCATATCTATCTATTTATCTATCTATCTATCTCATATCTATCTATCAATCTATCTATCTCATATCTATCTATCTATCTATCTATCTAATATCTATCTATCTCTCTATCTATCTATTTATCTATCTATCTCATATCTATCTATCTATCTCATATCTATCTCATATCTATCTATTTATCTATCTATCTCATATCTACCGTATATACTCGAGTATAAGCCGACCCGAGTATAAGCCGAGACCCCTAATTTCAACCCAAAATCCCAGGAAAAGTTATTGACTCGAGTATAAGCCTAGGGTGGGAAATACCTCATCCCCCCCTGTCATCATCCAGACCCGTCATTAACATCCTCATCATCCCCTTGTCATCATCCCACACACCCCCCCTTCATCATCCCCTTGTCATCATCCCACACATCCCCTTATCATCCCACACATCCCCCCTTCATCATCCCCTTGTCATCATCCCACACATCCCCCCTTCATCATCCCCTTGTCATCATCCCACACATCCCCTTATCCCACACATCCCCCCTTCATCATCCCCTTGTCATCATCCCACACATCCCCTTATCCCACACATCCCCCCTTCATCATCCCCTTGTCATCATCCCACACATCCCCCCTTCATCATCCCCTTGTCATCATCCCACACATTCCCCCTTCATCATCCCCTTGTCATCATCCCACACATCCCCTTATCATCCCACACATCCCCCCTTCATCATCCCCTTGTAATCATCCCACACCCCCCCCTTCATCATCCCCACCCCCCTTCATCATCCCCACACCCCCCCCCCCTTCATCATCCTCTTCTCATCATTCGCCCTCAGTGGTCTTCAACCTGCGGACCTCCAGAGGTTTCAAAACTACAACTCCCAGCAAGCCCGGGCAGCCATCGGCTGTCCGGGCTTGCTGGGAGTTGTAGTTTTGAAACCTCCGGAGGTCCGCAGGTTGAAGACCACTGCGGCCTTCAACCTGCGGACCTCCAGAGGTTTCAAAACTACAACTCCCAGCAAGCCCGGGCAGCCATCGGCTGTCCGGGCTTGCTGGGAGTTGTAGTTTTGAAACCTCCGGAGGTCCGCAGGTTGAAGACCACTGCGGCCTTCAACATGCGGACCTCCAGAGGTTTCAAAACTACAACTCCCAGCAAGCCCGGGCAGCCATCGGCTGTCCGGGCTTGCTGGGAGTTGTAGTTTTGAAACCTCCGGAGGTCCGCAGGTTGAAGACCACTGCGGCCTTCAACATCATCCAGCCCCCTCTCACCCCCTTTAGTTCTGAGTACTCACCTCCGCTCGGCGCTGGTCCGGTCCTGCAGGGCTGTCCGGTGAGGAGGTGGTCCGGTGAGGAGGTGGTCCGGGCTGCTATCTTCACCGGGGGCGCCTCTTCTCCGCGCTTCCGGCCCGGAATAGAGCCGTTGCCTAGACAACGACGCATCTGCGTCGTTGTTAAGGCAACGTGACTATTCTGAGGCCGGGCCCGAAGCGCTTAGAAGAGGCCTCCCCGGTGAAGATAGCAGCCCGGACCACCTCCTCACCGGACCACCTCCTCACCGGACAGCCCTGCAGGACCGGACCAGCGCCGAGCGGAGGTGAGTACTCAGAACTAAAGGGGGTGAGAGGGGGCTGGATGATGTTGAAGGCCGCAGTGGTCTTCAACCTGCGGACCTCCGGAGGTTTCAAAACTACAACTCCCAGCAAGCCCGGACAGCCGATGGCTGCCCGGGCTTGCTGGGAGTTGTAGTTTTGAAACCTCTGGAGGTCCGCAGGTTGAAGACCACTGCGGGTGGGGGAGTTCACTCGAGTATAAGCCGAGGGGGGTGTTTTCAGCACGAAAAATCGTGCTGAAAAACTCGGCCTATACTCGAGTATATACGGTATCTATTTATCTATCTATCTCATATCTATCTATCTATCTATCTATCTAAATAGAGCAGGAAAGCAGCACTCCAGGGTAAGAAAAAGTGTTCGGGTGCCTACTGTGTCGGGTCTAGGTTGGGGACCCCTCCAAACACAGAAAAATTAAATAAACAGTGGCACACCAGGTGTCAGCAAAAAATAAAATGTGATTTATTCCAGAGACGTGTAGGCAACGTTTCAGCTGGCTCACCCAGCCATTTTCAAGCGGCTTGAAAATGGCTGGGTGAGCCAGCTGAAACGTTGCCTACACGTCTCTGGAATAAATCACATTTTATTTTTTGCTGACACCTGGTGTGCCACTGTTTATTTAATTTTTCTATCTATCTATCTATCTATCTATCTATCTAGCAACAGAAGAATGCAGCAGCACACTGCCAGCACAAGGATATAGGTGAAACATGAACATGTAGATAAAACATGGAGAACTATACAGCTATGGTGTAATAGATGCAAATGTGAAACTATGAAATAGTGAGGCACTTAGCTCGCAAATTTGTCCCCGCCGGCGGTCAAATAGCTTGGACCGTCCCACCGCGATAAGGTGGCCTCCTTGTTGCTGTATATCTAGCCTAGTAGCGTGCACCTGTAGGCCAGGTCCATATAATAGTTTGGTATCAACTAAAGTGCTGGCTGACTTATTCTTTGTCTGTATTGCACATACGGGGGAGTGGCTACCTCCATGTTGGCCTTGCACCCCACCCACCTCTATCAGGTGTGTATATAAGGTGTCTTGGATGTTCCAGATCCTGCCATGCTTACTGAACTGTTCACACAGAGGCATATTCACAGTGTAGGGTCCGTCCCAAGGAGGCCACCTTATCGCGGTGGGACGGTCCAAGCTATTTGACCGCCGGCGGAGACAAATTTGCGAGCTAAGTGCCTCACTATTTCATAGTCTCACATTTGCATCTATTACACCATAGCTGTATAGCTCTCCATGTTTTATCTGCATGTTCATGTTTCACCTATATCCTTGTGCTGGCAGTGTGCTGCTGTATTCTTCTGTTGCTGTATATCTAGCCTAGTAGCGTGCACCTGTAGGCCAGGTCCATATAATAGTTTGGTATCAACTAAAGTGCTGGCTGACTTATTCTTTGTCTGTATCTATCTATCTATCTATCTATCTCATATCTATCTATCTATTTATCTATCTCATATCTATCTATCTATCTATCTATCTCATATCTATCTATCTATCTATCTATCTATCTATCTATCTATCTATCTATCTATCTATCTATCTCATATCTATCTATCTATCTCATATCTATCTATCTATCTCATATCAATCTATCTCCTATCTATCTATCTATCTCATATCAATCTATCTCCTATCTATCTATCTATCTATCTGTCACGATTCGGCAGGCTGGATGTGGATCCTCTGTGCCAGAGAGGGATAGACGTGGACCGTGCTAGTGGACCGGTTCTAAGCTGCTACTGGTTTTCACCAGAGCCCGCCGCAAAGCGGGATGGTCTTGCAGCGGCGGTAGCAACCAGGTCGTATCCACTAGCAACGGCTCAACCTCTCTGACTGCTGAAGATAGGCGCGGTACAAGGGAGTAGACAAGAGCAAGGTCGGACGTAGCAGAAGGTCGGGGCAGGCAGCAAGAGTCGTAGTCAATAAGGCAATAGCAGGGGGTCAAGTACACAGTATGGACAAACACAGTAACGCTTTCACTAGGCACTAAGGCAACAAGATCCGGCAAGGGAGTGCATGGGAGGAGATCAGATATAGCCAGGGAGCAGGTGGAAGCCAATTAAGCTAATTGGGCCAGGCACCAATCATTGGTGCACTGGCTCTTTAAGTCTCAGAGAGCTGGCGCGCGCGCGCCCTAGAGAGCGGAGCCGCGCGCGCCAACACATGACAGCAGGGGACCGGGACGGGTAAGTGACTTGGGATGCGATTCGCGAGCGGGCGCGTCCCGCTATGCGAATCGCATCCCCGCCAGCAATGTCAATGCAGCGCTCCCGGTCAGCGGGTCTGACCGGGGCGCTGCAGGGAGAGAAACACCGCGAGCGCTTCGGGGAGGAGCAGGGACCCGGAGCGCTCAGCGTAACAGTACCCCCCCCTTAGGTCTCCCCCTCTTTTTGTCGGGATGTCGCTCCAACTGGGACGAGGACATTGGGAGCGATTGTAGAGTCTCCTTCAGGGGGACAGTGAAGTCCTGGGCAGACCGGTCAGAAGGAGTGGGAATGGGGAGGGAGGGCAGAGGGTGAGGCTTGGCACAGTCCAGATAGGCCTTGGGGAGACCAGGCACAGGAGGGGACACTGAGGCCCGACAGACGGGGCTGGGAGCAGGCGTGAGGCATTTCTTGCGGCAAGCAGAACCCCAATTCTCGATCTCCCCGGTGGTCCAGTCAAGGGTGGGACAATGGTGCTGGAGCCATGGCAGACCGAGAAGGACTTCAGATGTGCAGCCGGGCAGAACCAAGAATTCAATCTTTTCGAGATGTGGTCCAATGCTCATAAGCAGAGGCACTGTGCGAAAACGCACAGTGCAGTTCAACTTGACTCCGTTGACTGAAGCAATGTAGAGCGGCTTGATGAGACGGGTCACCAGGATGCAGTACCTATCAAGCAAGGAGGCCAGAAAAAAATTTCCAGAGGAACCAGAGTCCAAGACGGCCACGGCAGAGAAGGAGGAGTCGGCAGAAGGAGAAATCCGTACGGGCACAGTGAGACATGGAGAAGCAGACTCCGTACCCAGAGACGCCAGACCCACATGAGCAGGTTGCGTGCGAGCATTTTCCAGACGAGGAGGACGAATCGGGCAATCCACCAAGAAATGTTCGGTACTAGCGCAGTAAAGACATAGATTCTTATCCCTACGGCGAGACCTCTCTTCAATAGTCAGGCGAGACCGATCTACTTGCATAGGCTCCTCGGCGGGAGGCACAGGGGTAGACTGCAAGGGATACCGTGAGAGAGGTGCCCAGGGATTAAGGTCTTTTTCCTGGCGGATTTCCTGGTGTCTTTCCGAAAAACGCATGTCAATGCGGGTGGCCAAATGGATAAGTTCATGCAGACTGGCAGGAATCTCTCGTGCGGCCAGCACATCTTTGATGTTACTGGATAGGCCTTTTTTAAAGGTCGCGCAGAGAGCCTCGTTGTTCCAAGATAATTCGGAAGCGAGAGTACGAAATCGGATGGCGTACTCGCCTACTGAAGAATTACCCTGGACCAGGTTCAGCAGGGCAGTCTCGGCAGAAGAAGCTCGGGCTGGTTCCTCGAAGACACTGCGAACCTCAGAGAAGAAGGAGTGTACAGTGGCGGTGACAGGGTCATCGCAGTCCCAGAGCGGTGTGGCCCAAGCCAAAGCCTTTCCAGACAGGAGACTAACCACGAAAGCCACCTTCGACCGTTCAGTAGGAAATTGGTCCGACAACATCTCCAAATGTAGGGAACATTGTGACAGGAAACCTCGGCAGAGTCTAGAGTCCCCATCAAATTTGTCCGGCAGGGACAAGCGGAGGCTAGGAGCGGCCACTCGCTGCGGAAGAGGTGCAGGAGCCGGCGGAGGAGATGGTTGTTGCTGCTGTAGCTGTGACTGAAATTGCTGTAGCTGTGACTGAAGCTGCTGTAGCTGCGACTGGAGTTGCTGTGTCATGGTGGTCAAGTACGACAGCTGGTGATCTTGTTGGGCGATCTGTCGGGCTTGCTGGGCGACCAGCGTAGAGAGGTCAGAGACAACTGGCAGGGGAACCTCAGCGGGATCCATGGCCGGATCTACTGTCACGATTCGGCAGGCTGGATGTGGATCCTCTGTGCCAGAGAGGGATAGGCGTGGACCGTGCTAGTGGACCGGTTCTAAGCTGCTACTGGTTTTCACCAGAGCCCGCCGCAAAGCGGGATGGTCTTGCAGCGGCGGTAGCAACCAGGTCGTATCCACTAGCAACGGCTCAACCTCTCTGACTGCTGAAGATAGGCGCGGTACAAGGGAGTAGACAAGAGCAAGGTCGGACGTAGCAGAAGGTCGGGGCAGGCAGCAAGAATCGTAGTCAATAAGGCAATAGCAGGGGGTCAAGTACACAGTATGGACAAACACAGTAACGCTTTCACTAGGCACTAAGGCAACAAGATCCGGCAGGGGAGTGCAGGGGCAGTGATCAGATATAGCCAGGGAGCAGGTGGAAGCCAATTAAGCTAATTGGGCCAGGCACCAATCATTGGTGCACTGGCCCTTTAAGTCTCAGAGAGCTGGCGCGCGCGCCCTAGAGAGCGGAGCCGCGCGCGCCAGCACATGACAGCAGGGGACCGGGACGGGTAAGTGACTTGGGATGCGATTCGCGAGCGGGCGCGTCCCGCTATGCGAATCACATCCCCGCCAGCAATGTCAATGCAGCGCTCCCGGTCAGCGGGTCTGACCGGGGCGCTGCAGGGAGAGAAACACCGCGAGCGCTTCGGGGAGGAGCAGGGACCCGGAGCGCTCAGCGTAACAATCTCATATCTATCTATCTATCTCATATCTATCTATTTATCTATCCAGAGGTCAAATCCCATAAAAAAGTGTGGGAACTCTTCCACTCAAAGGCTGCTAATGAGAACATTGTTCTTGCTGTGAAAAAGTGCAGGAACTCAGTTTCCACACATTCCTGCAGGACTTGAGCCCTGTATCTATCTATCTATTTATCTATCTATCTCATATCTATCTATCTCCTATCTATCTCATATCTATCTATCTCATATCTATCTATCTATTTCATATCTATCTATCTATCTATATCATATCTATCTATTTATCTAGCTATCTCATATCTATCTATCTCATATCTATCTATCTCTCATATCTATCAATCTCATATCTATCTATCTATCTATCTATCTCATATCTATCTATCTATCTATCTCTCATATCTATCTATCTATCTTCCTATCTATCTAGCAACAGAAGAATGCAGCAGCACACTGCCAGCACAAGGATATAGGTGAAACATGAATATGCAGTTAAAACATGGAGAGCTATACAGCTATGGTGTAATAGATGCAAATGTGAAACTATGAAATAGTGAGGCACTTAGCTCGCAAATTTGTCTCCGCCGGCGGTCAAATAGCTTGGACCGTCCCACCGCGATAAGGTGGCCTCCTTGGGACGGACCCTACACTGTGAATATGCCTCTGTGTGAACTGTTCAGTAAGCATGGCAGGGTCTGGAACATCCAAGACACCTTATATACACCTGATAGAGGTGGGTGGGGTGCAAGGCCAACATGGAGGTAGCCACTCCCCCGTATGTGCAATACAGACAAAGAATTAGTCAGACAGCACTTTAGTTGATACCAAACTATTATATGGACCTGGCCTACAGGTGCATGCTACTAGGCTAGATATACAGCAACAAGGAGGCTACCTTATCGCGGTGGGACGGTCCAAGCTATTTGACCGCCGGCGGAGACAAAATTGCGAGCTAAGTGCCTCACTATCTCATAGTTTCACATTTGCATCTATTACACCATAGCTGTATAGCTCTCCATGTTTTATCTGCATTTTCATGTTTCACCTATATCCTTGTGCTGGCAGTGTGCTGCTGCATTCTTCTGTTGCTGTATATCTAGCCTAGTAGCGTGCACCTGTAGGCCAGGTCCATATAATAGTTTGGTATCAACTAAAGTGCTGGCTGACTTGTTATTTGTCTGTATTGCACATACGGGGGAGTGGCTACCTCCATGTTGGCCTTGCACCCCACCCACCTCTATCAGGTGTGTATATAAGGTGTCTTGGATGTTGCAGACCCTGCCATGCTTACTGAACTGTTCACACAGAGGCATATTCACAGTGTAGGGTCCGTCCCAAGGAGGCCACCTTATCGCGGTGGGACGGTCCAAGCTATTTGACCGCCGGCGGAGACAAATTTGCGAGCTAAGTGCCTCACTATTTCATAGTCTCACATTTGCATCTATTACACCATAGCTGTATAGCTCTCCATGTTTTATCTGCATGTTCATGTTTCACCTATATCCTTGTGCTGGCAGTGTGCTGCTGCATTCTTCTGTTGCTGTATATCTAGCCTAGTAGCGTGCACCTGTAGGCCAGGTCCATATAATAGTTTGGTATCAACTAAAGTGCTGGCTGACTTATTCTTTGTCTGTATCTATCTATCTATCTATCTATCTATCTATCTCATATCTATCTATCTATTTATCTATCTCATATCTATCTATCTATCTCATATCTATCTATCTATCTATCTATCTATCTCATATCTATCTATCTATCTCATATCTATCTATCTATCTATCTCATATCAATCTATCTCCTATCTATCTATCTATCTATCTCATATCTATCTATCTATCTCATATCTATCTATTTATCTATCCAGAGGTCAAATCCCATAAAAAAGTGTGGGAACTCTTCCACTCAAGGGCTGCTAATGAGAACATTGTTCTTGCTGTGAAAAAGTGCAGGAACTCAGTTTCCACACATTCCTGCAGGACTTGAGCCCTGTATCTATCTATCTATCTATCTATCTCATATCTATCTATCTCCTATCTATCTCATATCTATCTATCTCATATCTATCTATCTATCTATTTCATATCTATCTATCTATCTCATATCTATCTATTTATCTAGCTATCTCATATCTATCTATCTCATATCTATTGTTACGCCGAGCGCTCCGGGTCCCCGCTCCTCCCCGGAGCGCTCGCTACACTCTCGCTACTGCAGCGCCCCGGTCAGTTCCACTGACCCGGTGCACTGCGATACCGCCTCCAGCCGGGATGCGATTCGCGATGCGGGTGGCGCCCGCTCGCGATGCGCACCCCGGCTCCCGTACCTGACTCGCTCTCCGTCGGTCTTGTCCCGGCGCGCGCGGCCCCGCTCCCTAGGGCGCGCGCGCGCCGGGTCTCTGCGATTTAAAGGGCCACTGCGCCGCTGATTGGCGCAGTGGTTCTAATCAGTGTGTTCACCTGTGCACTCCCTATGTATACCTCACTTCCCCTGCACTCCCTCGCCGGATCTTGTTGCCATTGTGCCAGTGAAAGCGTTTCCTTGTGTGTTCCTAGCCTGTGTTCCAGACCTCCTGCCGTTGCCCCTGACTACGAACCTTGCTGCCTGCCCCGACCTTCTGCTACGTCCGACCTTGCTTCTGTCTACTCCCTTGTACCGCGCCTATCTTCAGCAGTCAGAGAGGTTGAGCCGTTGCTAGTGGATACGACCTGGTCACCACCGCCGCAGCAAGACCATCCCGCTTTGCGGCGGGCTCTGGTAAACACCAGTAGTGACTTAGAACCGGTCCACTAGCACGGTCCACGCCAATCCCTCTCTGGCACAGAGGATCCACCTCCTGCCAGCCGGCATCGTGACAGTAGATCCGGCCATGGATCCCGCTGAAGTTCCTCTGCCAGTTGTCGCCGACCTCACCACGGTGGTCGCCCAGCAGTCACAACAGATAGCGCAACAAGGCCACCAGCTGTCTCAACTGACCGTGATGCTACAGCAGCTACTACCTCAGCTTCAGCAATCATCTCCTCCGCCAGCTCCTGCACCTCCTCCGCAGCGAGTGGCCGCTTCAGGCCTACGACTATCCTTGCCGGATAAATTTGATGGGGACTCTAAGTTTTGCCGTGGCTTTCTTTCACAATGTTCCCTGCACTTGGAGATGATGTCGGACCAGTTTCCTACTGAAAGGTCTAAGGTGGCTTTCGTAGTCAGCCTTCTGTCTGGAAAAGCTCTGTCATGGGCCACACCGCTCTGGGACCGCAATGACCCCGTCACTGCCTCTGTACACTCCTTCTTCTCGGAAATTCGAAGTGTCTTTGAGGAACCTGCCCGAGCCTCTTCTGCTGAGACTGCCCTGCTGAACCTGGTCCAGGGTAATTCTTCCGTTGGCGAGTACGCCGTACAATTCCGTACTCTTGCTTCAGAACTATTCTGGAATAATGAGGCCCTCTGCGCGACCTTTAAAAAAGGCCTATCCAGCAACATTAAAGATGTTCTGGCCGCACGAGAAATTCCTGCTAACTTACATGAACTCATTCATCTAGCCACTCGCATTGACATGCGTTTTTCCGAAAGGCGTCAGGAGCTCCGCCAGGATATGGACTTTGTTCACACGAGGCGTTTTTTCTCCCCGGCTCCTCTCTCCTCTGGTCCTCTGCAATCCGTTCCTGTGCCTCCCGCCGTGGAGGCTATGCAAGTTGACCGGTCTCGCCTGACACCTCAAGAGAGGACACGACGCCGCATGGAGAATCTCTGCCTGTACTGTGCCGGTACCGAACACTTCCTGAAGGATTGTCCTATCCGTCCTCCCCGCCTGGAAAGACGTACGCTGACTCCGCACAAAGGTGAAACAGTCCTTGATGTCAACTCTGCTTCTCCACGTCTTACTGTGCCTGTGCGGATATCTGCCTCTACCTTCTCCTTCTCCACTAAGGCCTTCTTGGATTCCGGATCTGCAGGAAACTTTATTTTGGCCTCTCTCATCAACAGGTTCAACATCCCAGTGACCAGTCTCGCCAGACCTCTCTACATCAATTGCGTTAACAATGAAAGATTGGACTGTGCCGTGCGTTACCGCACGGAACCCCTCCTAATGTGCATCGGACCCTAATCACGAAAAAATTGAGTTTTTGGTCCTCTCCAATTGCACTTCCGAAATTCTCCTTGAACTACCATGGCTTCAACGCCATTCCCCAACCCTTGATTGGTCCACAGGAGAGATCAAGAGCTGGGGTACCTCTTGTTTCAAGGACTGCCTTAGACCGGTTCCCAGTACTCCCTGCCGTGACCCTGTGGTTCCCCCTGTAACCGGTCTCCCTAAGGCCTATATGGACTTTGCTGATGTGTTTTGCAAAAAACAAGCTGAGACTCTACCTCCTCACAGGCCTTATGACTGTCCTATTGACCTCCTCCCGGGCACTACTCCACCCCGGGGCAGAATTTATCCTCTGTCCGCCCCAGAGACTCTTGCTATGTCTGAGTACATCCAGGAAAATTTAAAAAAGGGCTTTATCCGCAAATCCTCCTCTCCTGCCGGAGCTGGATTTTTCTTTGTGTCCAAAAAAGATGGCTCCCTACGTCCTTGCATTGACTACCGCGGTCTTAATAAAATCAAGGTAAAGAACCGCTACCCTCTACCTCTTATCTCTGAACTCTTTGATCGCCTCCAAGGTGCCCACATCTTTACCAAACTGGACTTAAGAGGTGCTTATAATCTCATCCGCATCAGAGAGGGGGATGAATGGAAAACGGCATTTAACACTAGAGATGGACACTTTGAGTATCTGGTCATGCCCTTTGGCCTGTGCAACGCCCCTGCCGTCTTTCAAGACTTTGTTAATGAAATTTTTCGTGATCTCTTATATTCCTGTGTTGTTGTGTATCTGGACGATATTCTGATTTTTTCTGCCAACCTAGAAGAACACCGCCAGCATGTCCGCATGGTTCTTCAGAGACTTCGTGACAATCAACTATATGCCAAAATGGAGAAATGTCTGTTTGAATGTCAATCTCTTCCTTTCCTAGGATACTTGGTCTCTGGCCAGGGACTACAAATGGATCCAGACAAACTCTCTGCCGTCTTAGATTGGCCACGCCCCTCCGGACTCCGTGCTATCCAACGTTTTTTGGGGTTCGCCAATTATTACAGACAATTTATTCCACATTTTTCCACCATTGTGGCTCCTATCGTGGCTTTAACCAAAAAGAATGCCAATCCTAAGTCATGGCCTCCTCAAGCGGAAGACGCCTTTAAACGGCTCAAGTCTGCCTTTTCTTCTGCTCCCGTGCTCTCCAGACCTGACCCATCTAAACCCTTCCTATTGGAGGTTGATGCCTCCTCAGTAGGAGCTGGAGCGGTTCTTCTACAAAAAAATTCTTCCGGGCATGCTGTTACCTGTGGTTTTTTTTCTAGGACCTTCTCTCCGGCGGAGAGGAACTACTCCATCGGGGATCGAGAGCTACTGGCCATTAAATTAGCACTTGAGGAATGGAGGCATCTGTTGGAGGGATCAAAATTTCCAGTTATCATTTACACCGATCACAAGAATCTCTCCTATCTCCAGTCTGCCCAACGGCTGAATCCTCGCCAGGCCAGGTGGTCTCTGTTCTTTGCCCGGTTTAATTTTGAAATTCACTTTCGCCCTGCCGATAAGAACATTAGGGCCGATGCTCTCTCTCGTTCCTCGGATGCCTCGGAAGTAGAGCTCTCTCCGCAACACATCATTCCTCCTGACTGCCTGATCTCCACTTCTCCAGCCTCCATCAGGCAAACTCCTCCAGGGAAGACCTTCGTCTCTCCACGCCAACGCCTCGGAATCCTCAAATGGGGTCACTCCTCCCATCTCGCAGGCCATGCGGGCATCAAGAAATCCGTGCAACTCATCTCTCGTTTCTATTGGTGGCCGACTCTGGAGACGGATGTTGTGGATTTTGTGCGAGCCTGCACTGTCTGTGCCCGGGATAAGACTCCTCGCCAGAAGCCCGCTGGTCTTCTTCATCCTCTGCCTGTCCCCGAACAGCCTTGGTCTCTGATTGGTATGGACTTTATTACAGACTTACCCCCATCCCGTGGCAACACTGTTGTTTGGGTGGTCGTTGATCGATTTTCCAAGATGGCACATTTTATTCCTCTTCCGGGTCTTCCTTCAGCGCCTCAGTTGGCAAAACAATTTTTTGTACACATTTTTCGTCTTCACGGGTTGCCCACGCAGATCGTCTCGGATAGAGGTGTCCAATTCGTGTCAAAATTCTGGAGGGCTCTCTGTAAACAACTCAAGATTAAATTAAACTTTTCTTCTGCTTATCATCCTCAATCCAATGGGCAAGTAGAAAGAATTAACCAGGTCCTGGGTGATTATTTACGGCATTTTGTTTCCTCCCGCCAGGATGACTGGGCAGATCTTCTACCATGGGCCGAATTCTCGTATAACTTCAGAGTCTCTGAATCTTCTTCCAAATCCCCATTTTTCGTGGTGTACGGCCGTCACCCTCTTCCCCCCCTCCCTACTCCCTTGCCCTCTGGTTTGCCCACTGTGGATGAAATAACTCGTGATCTTTCCACCATATGGAAAGAGACCCAAAATTCTCTCTTACAGGCTTCATCACGCATGAAGAAGTTTGCTGATAAGAAAAGAAGAGCTCCCCCATTTTTTCTCCCGGAGACAAGGTATGGCTCTCCGCTAAATATGTCCGCTTCCGTGTTCCCAGCTACAAATTGGGACCACGCTATCTTGGTCCTTTCAAAATTTTGTGCCAGATTAATCCTGTCTCTTACAAACTTCTTCTTCCTCCTTCTCTTCGTATTCCTAATGCCTTTCACGTTTCTCTTCTTAAACCACTCATCATCAACCGTTTCTCTCCCAAACTTGTTTCTCCCACTCCTGTTTCCGGCTCTTCGGACATCTTCTCCGTAAAGGAGATACTGGCCTCCAAGAAGGTCAGAGGGAAAACTTTTTTTTTGGTCGATTGGGAAGGCTGTGGTCCTGAAGAGAGATCCTGGGAACCTGAGGACAATATCCTAGACAAAAGTCTGGTCCTCAGGTTCTCAGGCTCCAAGAAGAGGGGGAGACCCAAGGGGGGGGGTACTGTTACGCCGAGCGCTCCGGGTCCCCGCTCCTCCCCGGAGCGCTCGCTACACTCTCGCTACTGCAGCGCCCTGGTCAGTTCCACTGACCCGGTGCGCTGCGATACCGCCTCCAGCCGGGATGCGATTCGCGATGCGGGTGGCGCCCGCTCGCGATGCGCACCCCGGCTCCCGTACCTGACTCGCTCTCCGTCGGTCTTGTCCCGGCGCGCGCGGCCCCGCTCCCTAGGGCGCGCGCGCGCCGGGTCTCTGCGATTTAAAGGGCCACTGCGCCGCTGATTGGCGCAGTGGTTCTAATCAGTGTGTTCACCTGTGCACTCCCTATGTATACCTCACTTCCCCTGCACTCCCTCGCCGGATCTTGTTGCCATTGTGCCAGTGAAAGCGTTTCCTTGTGTGTTCCTAGCCTGTGTTCCAGACCTCCTGCCGTTGCCCCTGACTACGATCCTTGCTGCCTGCCCCGACCTTCTGCTACGTCCGACCTTGCTTCTGTCTACTCCCTTGTACCGCGCCTATCTTCAGCAGTCAGAGAGGTTGAGCCGTTGCTAGTGGATACGACCTGGTCACTACCGCCGCAGCAAGACCATCCCGCTTTGCGGCGGGCTCTGGTGAACACCAGTAGTGACTTAGAACCGGTCCACTAGCACGGTCCATGCCAATCCCTCTCTGGCACAGAGGATCCACCTCCTGCCAGCCGGCATCGTGACATCTATCTATCTATCTCTCATATCTATCTATCAATCTCATATCTATCTATCTATCTATCTCATATCTATCTATCTATCTATCTATCCATCTCATATCTATCTATCTATCTTCCTATCTATCTAGCAACAGAAGAATGCAGCAGCACACTGCCAGCACAAGGATATAGGTGAAACATGAATATGCAGTTAAAACATGGAGAGCTATACAGCTATGGTGTAATAGATGCAAATGTGAAACTATGAAATAGTGAGGCACTTAGCTCGCAAATTTGTCTCCGCCGGCGGTCAAATAGCTTGGACCGTCCCACCGCGATAAGGTGGCCTCCTTGGGACGGACCCTACACTGTGAATATGCCTCTGTGTGAACAGTTCAGTAAGCATGGCAGGGTCTGGAACATCCAAGACACCTTATATACACCTGATAGAGGTGGGTGGGGTGCAAGGCCAACATGGAGGTAGCCACTCCCCCGTATGTGCAATACAGACAAAGAATTAGTCAGACAGCACTTTAGTTGATACCAAACTATTATATGGACCTGGCCTACAGGTGCATGCTACTAGGCTAGATATACAGCAACAAGGAGGCCACCTTATCGCGGTGGGACGGTCCAAGCTATTTGACCGCCGGCGGAGACAAATTTGCGAGCTAAGTGCCTCACTATCTCATAGTCTCACATTTGCATCTATTACACCATAGCTGTATAGCTCTCCATGTTTTATCTGCATGTTCATGTTTCACCTATATCCTTGTGCTGGCAGTGTGCTGCTGCATTCTTCTGTTGCTGTATATCTAGCCTAGTAGCGTGCACCTGTAGGCCAGGTCCATATAATAGTTTGGTATCAACTAAAGTGCTGGCTGACTTATTCTTTGTCTATCTATCTAGCAACAGGAGAATATTTAGCCCAGCAGCTTGCACCTGCAAGCCAGGTTTTTACAATAGTTTGGATCAATAGTGCTCGCCAATTTATCCTTTGGTTGTATCTATTTATCTATCTATCTATCTCATATCTATCTACAATATCTATCTACCCAGAGGCGTAACTTTTAGCTTCTGGGCACCAATGCAAAATCTGCAACAGGGCCCCATATGCCAATTATAATACTGGTCTCTCATAGGGCAGACATGCTTTGGTCCCCCCCTTAGGCACCAGCACCTCTGCACCATCTAAAGCTGCCTGTATCTATTCATCTAATATCTATCTCATATCTATCTATCTATCTATCTATCTGTCTTTCTCATATCTATCTATCTATCTATCTATCTATCTCATATCTATCTATCTATCTCATATCCATCTATCTCATATCTATCTATCTATCTCATATCTATCTCATATCTATCTATCTATCTCATATCTATCTATCTATCTCATATCTATCTATCTATCTCATATCTATCTCATATCTATCTATTTCATATCTATCTATCTCATATCTATCTATCTATCTATCTATCTCATATCTATCTCATATCTATCTATTTCATAGCTATCTATCTCAAATCTATCTATCTCATATCTATGTATCTATCTATGTATCTATCTCATATCTATCTACCTATCTCCTATCTATCTATCTATCTATCTATCTATCTCATATCAATCATCTCATATCTATCTATCTATCTATCTATCTATCTCATATCTATCTATCTATCTATCTCATATCTATCTATCTAAACATGGTAGCAGACTTCTAAATATTCTAAATTCCTATATGAAATAAATAAACAATTATACATTTGCAAAGTAAACAGCAGCCCCTGGCAGATTTTCCAGGCAGGAGCCGATCAGAGGGTCAATAATATTCATACCCCTGATCCGTTCTCCCCTCCACATGATTCCAGTTGGCAGGTTACCCATGTTTATACTGGGGGCAGGGGGACCAGACACCGCGCACTGTGCTCCTTAGGCACGCTCATTTAGCATCTCGCTGGACTTTCATGGGCCAAAAACACTTTCAGCCAAGTTAAAATGAAGTTGAAAAATGCATGGCTTCAATTATTTTTCCCTTAAGTAGCCTAAAAAGCAGGGCCATTAGAGCCCATAAAGCCATAGACATGCTCTTTTAATTAAGCAAACTGCATAATAAAAAGCATAGGATAAAAAACACAAATATAAAGGACTCATAAGCAGCTAATGATCCAGCAAACATACCGGACAACCATTCAGAAGTGACATCAGGGAAATCTATAGGTACAAACGTTTACCATATACCCCACCCATTTACAAGGCATTCAGATCACCAGTTCACATGACCCCATTTCTCCTACACCAAAATCAATTCGTACCTTAGACCTCTAAACAAATACAAACCCAAGCCTAAACCCCTAAACGAAAAAAAAAACCTAAACCGGGAGTCTAATACATATAAAGACTATAGATCAGACCCCTAAATAAATACAAAGCCCATAAACTAATACAGGCCGAAGAACAAACCCACTAAACTAATACAGACCCCAGACCAGGTCCCTAAAGAAATACAGACACAAGAACAGACCCCAGATCTTCCTAATAAATAAAGATCCTAAACCACACCCCCTAAACAAATACAGACCCAGGACCTTCAATGTAGACACCAGACCTTCTAATTAAATAAAGATCCCCTAAAATAATGCAGACACTAGAACAGACTCCCTAAACAAATACAGTCCTCAGGCCAGACCCCCAAAAGTAATCCAGGCTCTAGATCAGACCCTTAAAGGGGTAGGTATTCCAGGCAAAAACTAGTTTTATATATATCAACTGGCTCCGGAAAGTTAAACAGATTTGTAAATTACTTCTATTAAAAAATCTTAATCCTTCCAAAAGTTATTAGCTTCTGAAGTTTTCTGTCTAACTGCTCAATGATGATGTCACGTCCCGGGAGCTGTGAATGGTGGGAGAATATCCCCATAGGAGCTGGACAGCTCCCGGGACGTGAGTCATCAGAAAGCAGTTAGATAGAAAACAGCAACTCAACTTCAGAAGCTAATAACTATTGGAAGGAATAAGATTTTTTAATAGAAGTAATTTACAAATCTGTTTAACTTTCTGGAGCCAGTTGATATATAAAAAAAGTTTTGGCCTGGAATACCCCTTTAAATAAATAAGTTTCCCAGTTCTAATCCGGTAAACTAATTCAGACTAAATCCCCTCAAATACAGACACCAGAACAGACTCACTAAATAAGTAAAGACCCTCTAAATAAATAAAGATCCTAAACCAGACAACCTAAAGTAAGACAGACATTAAAACTCATCCTGAACTAATACAGACTTCAGACCAGACCACCTTAAAAGAATACCAGAAAAGATTTCCAGATCTTCAAAATAACAAAAATACTAAAGCTTTCCTAAAGTACTGCAGGCACTAGAAAAGACCCCCTAAACTAGTACAATCCTACCACCTGACCCCCAAAGGTAATGTCGTCAATAGAAAAGACCCCCTAATGTAAAAATAAAACTCTCGAGCAGACCCTCTAATACAAGCACAAGACCTTCTGTATAAATAAAGATCCTAAATTATACCCTCCAACTCTCCAGACTCCAGACCAGACCCTCTAAGATATTATCCAGAATCAACCACTTTAAAAATTCAAGCCCAGACTCATAATACAGACCTTTAAAACAAATACAGACCCCATACAAGACCCCCTAATGCAGACCACCTAATGCAAACCCCAGACTTAAAGGGATACTCTCGGCTGCTCAGCGTTTGGAGCATTCAAACTGGAACAAACTTTTCTGAACGCTGAAGCCGGCGCCGGGAGCTCGATACGTCATAGCCCCGCCCCCTCATGACACGCCCCGCCTCCTCAATGCAAGTCTATGGGAGGGAGCGTCCCATAGACTTGCATTGAGGATGCGGGGCGTGTCATGAGGGGGCGGGCTATGACATCACGAGCTCCTGGCGCCAGCTTCAGCATTTGGAACAGTTTGTCCCAACCACTAAGCAGTGGAGTACCCCTTTAATATTAAAGATCCCCTAGACAAGTACCTAGACCAAAACCCCTAAGATAGTCCTCAGACCCCTAAATAAATACAGACCACAGACAAGACCCTAAAAATAATAGAGATTCCAAACCGGACTCCTTTAAATAACTATAGACCCCCCCCCCCCCCCCAAGACTAACACAGACCCCCTTATTGGACCTCCTTTTAAAATACACCAGCCCAGACCCTTAAATAAATAAAGACCCTAGACCAGACCCTCTAAACTTCGATTACAAACCTCGGTTGAGACTCCACAAACTAATACAGACACAAGTACGGATCTACTAAGCAGATACAAACACCGGACCCTCTAATGGCCAAACACCCTAATACAGACCCCCATAACCCTTGATCTAATAAAGACCTCAGACCAGACCTCATCTCCTCACCACCATGTGCTGCGGCCAGCAAAGGCCTCACTTTAGCCCTAAAACCAATATGGCAGCTCCTGGGAGGGAAATGGACTACAGAAACAGGAGGTAAGTATTTAGTCAGGATGCGGAGACTGAACGCTGAGTGAAGAAGACCCCCTTTCCTAGCCTCTTTGGAAAGTTCTAGACTTTGATTTTCTTTACTCGCGTTGTCACGGTAAGTAATGTTTTTGGCGGCCTGCGCAAGAATAAAAAAATATCATCTCCGAGAGATAGTGGAAGTCGGCTGGAATTGATGCTTGGATCAATAACATTACATTACAATGCCAAACACCAGCAGGATATCAAGGAGCCAACGCAGGGTCGAAGACGTCTCACAGTCAGGTAAAATGTATACTGTTTAAGAAAACGGTAAAATTTAGATTCTTAGATATAGGTGGAAGGAATGAGAATTCTACAGGTGTTGCTGGTGCGTCCTATCAAAAAAAAAAATGGAAATCTTTTAGTTTTGGTGTAAATAAAAGTTCTGCAACTTTTCTGTTGTGGGTGAATGGAAACATTGATGTGGTGGCCCAGCACAAGCTGTTCCAGCTGCTATCCAGTAAAGTACTTGGGTGGCTGAGTTACTAATAGGTTTTCTGGGTTTGACTTATGTATTTCAGGTGCTGGAGACCAAAGAGACTGTATTTAAAGGGGTACTCCGGTGGAAGACTTTTTATTTAATTTTTTTTACATTTTTTATGAACTGGTGCCAGAAAGTTAAACAGATTTGTAAATGACTTTTATATAAAAAAAAAAAAAAAAAATCTTTACCCTTCCTGTACTTTTAGCAGCTGTATGCTACAGAGGAAATCCTGTTCTTTTTTAATTTCTTTTTTTGTCTTGTCCACAGTGCTCTCTGCTGACACCTCTGTTCGTATCAGGAACTGTCCAGAGCAGGAGAAAATCCCCATAGCAAACCTATGCTGCTCTGAATAGTTCCTGATACGGACAGAGGTGTCAGCAGAGAGCACTGTGGACAAGACAAAAAAGAAATTCGAAAAGAACAGAATTTCCTCAGTAGTATACAGCTGCTAAAAAGTACAGGAAGGGTAAAGATTTTTGAATAGAAGTAATTTATAAATCTGTATAACTTTCTGGCACCAATTGACTTATAATGATATACTATAATTATATATATATATATATATATATATATATATATATATATATAAATACTATAATAGACCTAAAAAAAATGTTTTCCACCAGAGTACCCCTTTAAAGGAGTACTCCGCTGTCCCAGCGTTCGGAACATTTTGCTCTGAATGCTTGGAGCTGGTGGCGGGGGTCGTGACGTCACAGATACGCCCCTTGTGAGGTCACGACCACACCCCCTCAAGGCAATTCTATGGGAGGGGGCGTGGCGGCAGCCACGCCCCCTCCCATAGAATTGCATTGAGGGTGTGTGGTCATGACCTCACAAGGGACATATGAATGCAGGATGCTGCACAGAGATCACGGGGCCCGTGATCAGACATCTTATCCACTATCCCTTGGATAGGGAATAAGATGTCTAGGGGCGGAGTACCCCTTTAATTTATTTGTCATTTTATGCTTATAAAGAGTGAAAAGTGTTATTTTTTTTCCATCTGTATTGCATTATACTATATAGCTTAATAGTTGCTTTGATCACATGTAGCCTCCTAGCCAATAAATGCAGGAGAGTCCTAAGTCCGCCCTCTTCTCCTGGGGATAGGGGTGGAACAAACTCTGTACCAGTTAGCTGAAGCATGACCAAATGCACATAGCTGCCCTTTAGCCCTGTTATTCCTCAGGAGACTACATAGTGAACCTAGGTTAATGTTAAAGTTAGGCATACCTCCTATAGGCCATACTTCACTAGTCCTGTCTGCATCCAAGTTGTTCCTGAACATAGCTCCAATCCTGGTGCAAGGATACAGTCTCCATTTCAGCCCGGTGAAGGATTTCTTTCAGAAAGGATAGAGCTGCACAAGGACCTTTCTGTCTTTCACTGGTTTCTGTATTGGCCTAGAGCTGGACCAGTGCTGGCCTATTAGGCCAGGTAAGACTTCCTTCCTGTCCCAGATTACCTTCAAAAGATAAAAGTAACAGTTGAAAATCAGGCGCATCTTTTGGTCGTCAATGCGTCAAGAAGAGAAAATCTACTACGCAGGCATAGGTTTGTGCCATCATTTTCACAACTATGGCATTTTTGGCAAAAGTTGTGATAACTGTTTTAGGCTATAGAAGGCCATTGCCTCCTGCTAAACTCTGTCCACGTATGGCATGAATTTATAGATATGTTTTGTTGGGGAGATGAAGGCTAGCCCCTCTGGTCCACTCCGTCAGAAGAGCGGCTGTGGGGCAAATTGCTAGAAAATGCTGATGCCTGTTCAGTGGTGTACATAGAAGAAATAGCAATAGCAAATATCGATATGGGCCACCTATTATGGCGTCTGATGTTGGACAGAAGGGTCTGGTATTTACTTCCTCTTTGTTTTCCATGACCCATTGGTCAATCCCCCCTTCAATGAATTGCTGGCAATGCAGTTCACCGCAGAGAGGAGTTCTGCACAGTTTCTTACCAATAGAAATAGGGAACGGGACCAACCCAGGGTCCCATAGCAGCCATATGGTCAACCACAATACGTACACCACAGCTAGAGAAAATTGCGGGTGGCACTACTGTACTAAAGACAAGTGAAGTGGAGGTATAGGGCATAATATGTACAATGGAGGAGTCAACATGGAGAAAAAACGCACTGGGGGTGCAAACCACCCAAAAAAAATGCGATAGTACGGTGCTAAATGCAAGGCAAAAAAGAAAAGTAGATGCACTCACCCAATAAAAATGTGGTGTGGGGTGTGATGCACAGGGCAGATGGAATTACCCTAGGGGCAGATGGCATTAACCCCTTGTATTCATGACACCAGGGCGTTGTTTATCCTCAATACCACCCGAAGGTATACAGCTGGATCCTGGGCTAGGCACGGGGGCAATAATGACTCCGATGCCAAGTTACAGACAACGGTAGCTTTACTGAGGGTAGACAGATGGTAAAGTCTATACAGATCAGCCAGGGCCCAAGGAGATGACCAGTGACTTCAGAGACCTTAAGGGCTTACTGGGACTTGTAGTAGAGGTGGACAATGTAGTGCAGTCCATGTTGACTAGACAAATGACTTTGACTTGACTGACTTGTGACTGACAAGACTGTGACTGTGGTTACTTGCAGGTTTGTAGCTTGTGGCTGCAGACTGGACTTGAGGCCTCCGATGACTCTGGACACTCACTTAGGAACGACTTGACTGGACCTGAGCAAAGACTAAGAGAGCAGGGGCTCCACCCAGGGCTTATATGGGGCAGGCTTTGGTGGGGTCCCATTGGTCACCCCTAGGTCACCTGGTCACTGATACCTCCTGGGTAGCAGTCACATAACAAATCACATGGTAAACAGTCTTAAA